>NC_056741.1:1416577031-1416662031 GCF_019279795.1 Protopterus annectens
GGGAAGTGTTCTGAGTACTGGAAACAACTACATCATGTACTATTTCTGAACCAAATACAAAATGTGTTTTTAGGAATCTCATTCATTCTCTGTTTGCCTTTGCAACAGTTCTGTTATCTGATCTCTTACCTTCAATTATGAAAATTAATAAGATGAAAAGTATCAACTCAGTATTAAGACTTCAAGAACTCTGTGGACAGCACTATTCAGCATACAACAAGACACTAACTAATTGACCCTGAGGCACTACTGGTGCAGTATTACAGTTATTTATGCATTCACAATATTATTTTACACATTTCAGTTTGCAAAATGAATAATGTTAACTTAATGTAATGCATACATACCAAGAAAAGAGTAAAAATGCAAGTCAATGCCTTTCACTAGTGTCCGATTGAACGAACTGTAAATTTAATTTCCGTAATGCTGTAAAGTAAAGTAAACCAAAGAACTGTCTGCTACTGATGGTTTCTCTCTTTTTTCCTAGCACACAAAGTGCAGGAAGAGAGGGAGAACCAATCATTAGCCATTCAGCCCATCCATGTCACGTACATGACTGTGGAAGTGGCAGTCTGAGCCCCTTCCACTTCTATGCAGTTACAAACCACATAGACTTCTGGGCATCACACTGATGCCTTCTCTCCTTAATCCAGACTGCTTTTACAGCAATCTCGATTTACAGAAACTTTTTTATTTTTAAAGTCACCAAACATGCGCAGTTCCAGGACTTCAATTTGTTAGTTGGACTTGCAGACAGCTAAGTAAGTGTGGTCAGCCAGCAATATACAGTAGTAGTATACTGTATATAGAAATAGAAAAAATATTTTATTTTTTAAAAATTTTTTTTTTCTTTCTTGCTGGGGAGGGGGCTGCAGTCCTGCTGTCCAATGGGATGAGCCACCACTGGGTAGGAAAAATTATAAAGTCTGAATATGTAAACACTATACATATTCACTTGAGCATGTTTTTTGAGCTTGTAGTCAGCCCATGTCTGAAACATATTTTTTATTGTCCACTGGAATCACTGAATAGTTGAAAAGTGTATTCTTCATGCAGAAAAAAATAAGATTTTTAGAAGTTTTCTATCCAGTTCAATTATATGCTTGATTATCTGAACAGTTTGATTATCTGAACTACTCTAGGTCCGAATTAGTTTGGATAATCGACTCTCTACTGTAATTATTTCCCAGTTTGTATCCTCTTTATCACTAACTCCTATAACACTTTCCCTCTCCCCTTTCAATTTTTGTGCATTATCCATGTTCTTTTCAGGATTTATGTCATTACTTTCCCTCATAGTTTTTGTTGTTCTTACTGTTGTCATATTTCTTTTTCATTTCTATAATGTTCTTCTACATCACATTCTAATCTCCTCCCCTTCCCACACTCTAACTATACTTGTCCTGTTTGCTTACATTTATACCATATTTTTCACAATTTTTAGCATCATGGCCTGTTTCCCCACATAAATAACATCTTTTTTGTCACAATTATTTACAAAATATCCCCCCTTCATGTTCTCAGTTGGCCCCAATATTTAACAATAGCTGTATGACCATCAGCATTAATCATACTAACTTTACCATTTTCCATTTTCAAAATCTTGTTACAGTCCCTAACCTCTGTCCAAAGTCTTCTATTATCAATAAGTTAGAAATGGCCTTGACTTTATTACAAAAGTTCCTTAATAAGTATTTTTACAGTCGCTCTTTCAGTTTCTGCTGAAAATCGTATGTAAACTTTTTTTTTGCATTGCTCAAAAAAAGTCTTTATTATGTATTTTTTTCTGTATTCTTTCAGAAACATTTCTAGAGCTATGACAGTCTCAAAAATGTCACAATAAGTCATTCATATCTATTTTAAGAGTATTTACATCTGTATGATTTTCTAAATATTTCAAATTCATCAACTTTTTCCATAATGATTTAACTCTTTTTCAACACAAAAAATGTTCACTGCTTCAAATTGATTGTAATAAATACAGTTTCTATTATTTTTGCTTTTGTAAGGCATATTTGCTTTTACTGGTAATTTCTGTATCATTAGCCTCCATAAAATATCTTGACATTCCCACACGCTTTTATATTTTTCCATTCTTGCCTTAATTGCAGCTCTTTTTTAAGCACATTTTTCAAAGGTTAAATGTAAAACAAAATCCATAATATTACGATACCATAACTTTCTGTCATCTTCAATTTCATTATTTTTTCCAAAGCAAAATTTTGTCTTGATAATTATTAATTTCTTCATTATCATATAATCTCCTTCTCTTAAAACACAAAAAAAATCTAATTCAATATTATATTTAGTTTTTAAAATTCTCACCAATACAGAATAATCATTGTCTTTCAAACTTTTTAATATTTTTTACAAGTGTAAAGAGGCTGCATAAACTATAGGATTTATCAACCCAAACCACAGTCTTCTTTATTTTACATGTAGAATTCTTCTTTTGACTGGATTTAAACTTGATCCCCAAATGAATGTAAATGTAATGTTATGAAGTACCTTTTCAAGTGTCAGTGGGATATTAAATGCACTTGCTAAATAAGCAATTATATTGAGTAAAATTTAATTAATCAAATATATATATTTTTAAATGATAATCTAAAAGTCTTCCAAAATGTATACGTTTTCCGTGACCTTTAATTTTCCTCCCATATAGCCCTCATGTGTTTTCTATTTTCCCAAAAGTTAATCCAAGTATTTTTATCCCTATCATATTAAAATTAATGCCTAACATACCTTTATAACCTAAACTGAGACTTTTATCTTTATAGAAAAACCTATTTCTTGTATAAGTTCCATTAAATAATTTATCACATTAATCATTCCTTTCTGATTTCTTGTAACAAAAATATCATTAGTATATGATAGCATAATCAGAATATTTATACCTTCATTAGTTATAATTCCATATTTCTCATCTCTCTATTAACATGTGTCAAGATCACATTCATTACTAACACAAAAATAATGCTACTCAAAAGGCTTAAAACCCTTTTCAAGCACAATTTCCTTACTAAGCCAACAATTTATTAGTATCTTAACTATATTTAACCTATAAGCTGCAATGCAGTTTTTATCTTCTTACGTATATTCTAGATACAAATATTTTCCATAGGGTGTTATGTTGAGTTGAATAAAAGGCTTTACTTAAATCACCCACCATTAGTTTTGCTTGACCCTTTTTATATAACATATCAACCAATAATTCTCTAATCACTAACAATAAATCCTGCACTTTTATTACCTTTTATACCATACATATTTTTATTTATAATCTCACTGAACTTACTTTCCATTCTTTTTTTGCAAAATATTCATAAAAATCTTGCAGTCAGTATTAGTAATAACTATAGATCTCCAATTTTGTATTTCACACTTATCACCTTTTATATATGAATTTAATTACACCACTGTACAGCTCTCTATATTGAAATACCTTTCTTAGCCATTCATTTAACACCTTTAAAAATATATTTTTGACTTAATGTCATATTTTATACATTCTGTACTCTTCTCCATTCGGGTCTGCCACAGATTTCAAATTTACTTTTTCTCAAATGTTTTCCAGTTCTTCCATTTTAATCCTTTTTCCAAATCTTTATTATCTTCATTTAAAAAAAAATCTACTTTCCATTCCTAAGTACATTGCACTTTCTTTCCTCTAAAACATTCTTTAACATATTCTTCCACTATTTCCATAATCTTATTTTGTGTACTATGTAATATAATTGACACATAATTTATTTATTTCACAATACTGTAATTTTATTTAATACGTTTACTCAAATATGGTACAGTTTCCTTTTTCTTTCCTTTTAAAAAATATCTTTGTTTGTTTAACAAATACTGTATATTCTTTTTATTGACATCATGTAATTCCTGATCTTTAATAAAATAACTTTATTCATTCTTTTTTAAGCTATCACAATGTCCTACCTAATTGATCATAATGCACTGTTTCCTTCCTTCTTTTTATATTTTCTCAGCTTATATAACACATATATATTTTTTTAATGCAACCACCATTTTGACCAAGCTTTATAAAAAAAAAATCACATTTTTATATGGACCTTCCAGAAATTATCTATACCCATCTTCCCTTCTTCATCCCATTTAACCTCATTAATTCTTTTTTATTCCCTTTCATACTTTCATGTAGTCAGAATTATTTTTCAAGGTAATCTACATAGCCCTGTGATTTGAAAAAAAGTCTCTAATACCACTTCATCTATAATTTTCAACCCTGCTGAAATTAAAAAAAAACAGTCTTCTACTTTTTTTTTATGTTCACCTCTACTATAAGTCAAAGTACTCCTATTCCAAATACGTACATTTCTATATCTTATAATATCAAACTTCTTCTTAACATCATATGCTTTCTTTTTTTCTGTCTTATATTACAATGAAAATTTCCTGTAACAATTATATCCATGTTTACTCCCACATACTGAATTATATCTTTAAACATCTCTTCCCCCTATTTTTTGTTACAAATACATACAAATACATAAATTGCTATAAATCTAAATACCTGATCTCCCCATTTTACATCAAGAATCGTAGTTTGGTCTACAGTAACAAAAGTAAAGTCTAAAATTTTTATTGTCTCCTTATACAAAATAATTATTCCTGAACCCATCTCTCTCCCCAGGTTAAAGATTACCTTTTTTTCCCACCACACTTCCGATTGTTATCTCTCTTCTTTTGTTAAAAACCTAGTATCTTCTAATATAATAATGTCACTTTCCTGCTTCTTGCACCATTCATGGGGGCTTATTCTTCTTATAGCATTCTTTAAACTATTAACATTTAATGCAAGTACCTTATAGAAATGTTAGCCTTTTAATATTACACTTAACCTATCCCTTTCTTTTTTCTTTAATTGTGTCTTCCTACAGTTTTCCTTTTTCTGTCTCAGTCTATCGTGGCAATAGAATTTCTTTTTTGTTTGACTAAATTCAATTTTATATCTTCACTATCACTCAATGCGGATTCTTCCTCCTCTCCTTTATTAAAATTAAAACTTTCATTACTGACTTTTTGTAGATCTTCATGTTCCAAATTATTCACTTCTTCCTAGTTGTGTACTCTTTTTCTATTTCTATATATCCACTCTTTTGATTTTGTTCTGTTAATCTTTCTGCTGTCTCTTTCTCTACCTCTGTTACTTTATATTTGCATTCCATCCCCAGGTGTCCTACTTTCTTACATTTATAACATTTTGCTTCACAATTTTTTATATCATGTACCTGTTCTTCCCCACCCAAAATATTTCCTTTTCCACAATTCTTTATCAAATGATCAGCTTTCCCCACACAAAAAAAACTGTCTTTCTGACCCCAATATTTTACCATTCCCTTGTCCCTTTCCAGATTTATAATACTTGGAATATTCAGTATGTTAAAATTGTCAACTTTCAAAACAGCATTGCAATCCCATGCACCAGTCCATAAACCTCTATTATCATACACTTTTACAATATCCATCACATCTTTACATAAACTTAATAAATGCTTTTTAAGGTCATTTTTTTCAACCTCAGTCCCAAATTAAATGTTGATTTTTCTTAGTCTCTTTTTGAAAAGCTTTAAATACATAAGAGTTCCAAGGAACACATACTTTTTTTTCATATTCTCCTAAAAATTCTCCATTACTTGACCAGTCACAAAAATAATGTCAGAAAATGTCTCTTTATTTATATGAATAAATGCCCTTACGGCATATATTTTAACTCCGAAAGGTGTAATTATTTCATCCCATACCTTGTATCTGTCCATTTCACCCTCTTCTTTCTTTCTGACTCCTACCTTAAAAATCATCTTTCTTCCCAAATATACTGTTTTCTTTCCTTCTCCCGCTTTCTCCACTCCTGATTTCACCATCTCAGCATACAACTTTCTGTTTTTGACCTGTGGGCATGCTTTTTCTGTATCTTCTCCATTGTTTTCCCATAAAACATCTGAAAGAAAAAAAAAGTGCTAACCAAGTAATCCATACAGAAATAAACATTTCTCGGACTATGGCAAGCTACCAAGTGGCATCCAAAACAGCATGAGGCAAGTACTAAAAAAGAAATAAATGTTTATTCTCTCACAGTAGTTATGCACTTTCATCACTGAAAGATGGGACTTAATCAAAACAATCAGCATAAATGAATAAGTACTTACAATGAAAGTCATGTGACCATGTTCCTCATGAGACATCATTACCACTTTCAGGTTCAGTAGAATTTACTAACTCCCGATTGGAGGGTTGAAGCAACACATCTGTGATGACTTCATCTCTGAAGAGATTTTCTTGAAATACTTCTTCAGATTCCATTAATAGCTTCTCCTCTCTGTTATTCTTGCTCTGAGAAAGCTCGGATGCTTTCTTAACTTCCTTACATTCATGACCACTTTCCAACAAAGACTCAATTGCCTTTCCATTTCCACCTTCTTCCTCCATTTATGGATACTTCTCTTTATCATCAAAAATTATTTTTTTCTTTTATCATCCCTTTCATAGCATTATCACTATGTTCTGAACACTCCATTCAAGTTTCGCTCTCCTCCTGGCTTCTCAGGGCCACCTCCACTCTTGGAACAGAAACCGGAAGTACTATATGAAATTGCGTCCCCATACTAAAAAAATATGGGGAGTTGCCTGATATCCTGGCCAATCTTTCTCCTGTCAGTATAAATACCACCTCAGGTCTCCCGTGAAAAGAGGCTACTAGACAAGTGGGACTAACACAGTCAACACTGGACAGACAGACACACTGATAAATAGGTAGAGTAATACATAAAATACAACACTACATCACCTTCAGGCCCATTTTCATAAAGAGTTGCTAAGAGTTAAGGCATCACAAATCTAGTGCACCACATCAGTCTACAAATCCCTGTCAGTGTAATTACTGAGACACTGATGAAATGTGCAGAAAGCACTCACTTCATGCCTGAGTTTTATGCGTACCATGCCTTCAGACCTGATAGCAACTGGGGTAGCATTACCATGTTTGTTAGGGACTATATCACCTCTACACAGATTCTCAGAGACCCACAAACTGAACTCATTGAACTACAGGTCACACTAAGCATGATCAGCTACCAGTTTGTAGCCTGTAACCGGACACCCTATATGGCCCCGGAAAATCATGTGCAGTGTCTAAACATAGTTGAAGAACTTTCCATAAACAATTTTGAAAAATGTTAACTACCCTGTTAATAAATCGAAGTACCTATGCCTCCAATGTAGGTGAGGCCTAAAAGGTCTTGGATTTAATTAACAAAAATTCCCTGCATCAGATTAACAAATCCACTAGAAAACATAATATTCTTGAATGGGTCCCTGTAAATATAAGAACACAACATGTACTGTTCCCCAATTAACTCAGATTATAAACTTCTGGCTGTCACCTTCAAAATCTCTAAACCTATTGTAACTAATATCTCAGGATTCTAGGATTTTAACATACTAATCACATCTAGTTCTATAATGTAATTTAAAAATGCATGTGCAGTAGCATCATCCAGACATTGTCACAGCAGACAGCTTCACAAAGGAGTTATGTACCTGAGTAAGTAAATGTACAAAACAGGCCATTTCATAAAGACCTAAATATAATGGGAAATTTAAAAACAAGTAACCCTGGTAGACCACCAAAATAAATAATTTGAACAATAAAAGTATATAGGTGCTCAAAACTCAAACAGTATTTCATGACACACTGGCTATGCCCCTGAAACAATCCAGACTAACTCCTACCATACTATAGTACATGAAACAGTATTGTAAGGAATACCTAGCTCCTTCTATTTGATTGTCTGTAACCATATAAGTTTGAACTATGACTGACTCTAATTGTTTCAATGTTCATGTTCAGTTTCAATGTAATGTTTAATGTTGGAGCTTTTCTCCCCGGGTCTCCTCTGAAAATTGACATGTATCCAGTCAGACTACCCCAGTCAACAAATGTAAAATAAATAAATAAAATAAATAAATAAGACTCTCACATCAAAGATAATATCAGAAAATTGATTAAAATTTTGAAAAATGCTACAAGGCTAATAAAGCAACTTAGGTTAGCACCTGAAACCAAGGACAATTACATTACTTTAGATATGATAGGAAACTAAGAAATAGTTCCCAACATTGCTCTGAACTTATTCATAAAGGCAACACCTACTCTGACCAGTACACATTGCCAGTAGACTGGCAAATAAATTCATTGTGAATTTTCCCTGAAATGGTTATCCAAAACCTTGTTATGCCTGGTTATCTTAATTTTATGATCGTTAATAATGAAGAAGCTACTTTTCAAGACCAAAAATACTTCCTCCAAGGGACCTGATACTATACCTGTCCATATAATAAACAGTAGTAAACCAGCCCTGGAAGAGAGATTCCTTTAACTGTTTAATGCAAGCTTAGCCACTGCCATTGTCCCTGAGATCTGGTGCATTATATTAGTGATGCCATTGCATAAGGGTAGCCTTACCACTGACCCTGAGAATTATTGGTCCATAAGTTTGATGAGTTTCATTTACAAAGCCATGGAACATATTATAAATAACCTGATAAACTACAATATTAAAAATTTCACCAGGCTATACACACAGCAGTTGTCCTTGTCACGACTATATCCTGTCTAATGAAACTAGTTAACTTCTTAGAAAAGATAACACTGGCTGTTAACAGTGGTCATGCTGTCCATATGTATATATTAACCTGACCAAGGCATTTGAGACAATCACCCATGCTAGCATAGGAAGCTAAATACATTACAAATAACCCCCTATGTGGTAAGATAAACAGCAGATTCACTAAAAGACAGAATCCTCACTTTGCAGGTGGCAGGTGCCTTTTCAGGGAGTATGAAAGTGACAGTGGTGTCATATACAGGGCTCAGTTCTGGGACCTCTTTTATTCAGCATTTACTTTTTTGATCTCCATACAATTAACAAAGACCTCTGGGTAACTCAGTTTGCAGACCACTACAAACTGGGAGCAATTGTCAAGTTCTCTTCTGATGCCCAAGTCATTTAGCAAGAACTTATACTCATAAATAAGAACTGTACTAAAAAGTGTCTCAAGTTAAATGCTAAAAAGTGCAGTATTGTCTCATTTGGCATACAACCCTTCCAACCAACATACAGCATAGACAATACCCCACTTCAAAAAGAGAATAACTTCAAAAAGAAAATATTGTTAGACCTTGGAACTTGACAATCCCCCCTCCTTTGATCATCATGTAGTGACAGTAATCAGAAATAATCAGAAAGTCATTCTCATACACTGCCTGGAGTGCAATGTACCTCACTAGAAATTTCAAACAACTCAATATAACCCAGAGCTTTTTGCTTAAAAAGCTCATTGGCTTAAAAACCCTAAGCTACCAGAAATGGCTTGAAGCACTGTCCCTTTACTCAGTATATTATAAAGTCCTTAGGGAAGATCTATGCCTTGCTTTCCATGCAAATAGGGACACAGTGGTCCTGGATTTCTTGTATTTCCACAATACAATGACAGAATCAGGGATCTAAATCTTTATCAGCAGATAAATGGAGCATGGTGGGGAGATAGGTTCATTAGACAGAACCACCCACTCCTCTGGATTAGAGTTCCCCTGAAAATTATGTAGTGAGATACACTGTCTTTCTTCAGACAGGACCTGGATAATTGTATGGAGATTCCCAAATTGACACTGGGATTGTCTGGCTTCATCCTCCTTGAGAGTGGAGGTACAGCCTAAGAGTGGTTATTGAGAAGGTGTAAATGTTTGTAACACTTAGTTGTCTTGAATTTTCCTATGATTCCTACAATGACCCTAGGTTCGGAGACTTTGCAGTTAATCCAGCAAAGAAGGAGGTAACTCACTGACTTTGCACCCTCCTGAATGAAGGCTTGTCTTCTTCCATGCCAGTCATCTTAGGAATTTCTTCCTATCATAGACATCATCAATGATCCCACACAGACAGCATGGACAAACCCAGAAAGTCATGTAGATATTTGTGCTTCTGTGGGATTGTAAAGCTTTGGCAGGGACTCCCAAGCTAGTGGTTACAATTTTAAAGGCAGTCATGCAGCACACACTTGTCCATCCCCTATGTAAAGAGACCCAAGCCATGGAAAGATCTGAGAAGTGTATGCTGATGTTCACCACCTCAGTCCTGAGGGCACTGAGCTGCCTCACGCACATGCTGTACTTTCCAAGAGAGATGTGACAAAAGAATTACTGTATGTTGTAGAAGAGGTGCCAAATGATTCCTTAAAATTAACAAAGCAAGGCCCATGATTGTACATCTTCAAGACTTTCCAGTCTCTCTCTTCATGGGCCTATATTGCTGTGGAAGGGACTGTTAAGTAGCATCATCCAATGTATCTGTTTACTGGTATATACAGCTGTGTGTTTTTTAGTTTGTTAAGGAGTCACTGTACAGGTACCCTTGCATGTTCAGTGCTGAAGTAAACAAATATTTTAAGTACACAAAGGAAACCTTCAGATGGCTGTGGGTGTTAAATTTCACCCTCCTCACTATTCATTTACCAGAAAGCAGGAAATGTAGTGCTAGATTTGGTTCTAGTATGTCCTTCAAGCATGAAACACTAGAATGCTGGCAGCAGTTAACTAAAGCACAAGAGGAAGATGCGGGGAACAATCTGTTACCTCAGGCTAAACTCAAACAAGATCATACGTCCAGAGGCTAGGTTCCCCATTTATATCTAGTAGGTTGGAATCAGCTCCAGGGCAGGTTACAGCAGTGCTAACTCTTTGCCTATCTGTTTTATTCAGGAAGCATATGAGTATAGGTTCTCCTTCCATGTCCCGTCTTGAAGAAAAATTTCCATGACCTGCGCACAATACAGATAATTGCTGGGGATACTTAATCTTATTCCTCTCCACCTCACATCCTATTCTTATTATTGTCCAATGCCTAATCCTTTCTGATTGTTAAAAATGCCCATGGACCTCAGGCCTCCTCTGGATATTAGTGTCCTGTGCATCTTTTCCCCTGATGAGTCCTTTTACATTGTTGCTGGGCAGGCCAGCCTCTCTTGTCTCTCCAGCAGTAACTAAATGTGCTTTTTATACCTGCAAGAAAATTATCTACAAATCAGGGTCACCAAAGTAGAGGAATTTTCTTCACTTCTCAGTAGAGAACAGTTGTTACCATTTCAGACCTTTTCATTAAGGCTCATTTCTTCTACCAGGGTGTTCACCAAATGTATGTCTGCAATTGCAGCCTAGGCCCGGCTGCAGATATCCATGATTTTTGTAATGCCATGATGACTAGCTTCTTGATGCTCGGAAATGTGGTTGTCTTATCCAGTACAGGGATTCTTTGCTACTTCTCCTCTCTTCACTCAGAGCCCGACTGAACTTCACAAACTCTTACATCTTTTGGTTCAGTTCCTAACATTCATCTGATGTTCTATCATACAATGATTCATTTTGTCTTTTTGCCCCCAGACAGGGTGTTATTACTAAACCAGACAGATTACTTCTGTATCATGTCATCCAGAGCATTGATAGCAGAATTTTTGCTCAAGGTTTTTAGGTTGGGAGTAGTACCAATGTGCATGGTCCCCATCCAGGGTCCATCTGAGAAACTTTCAGTGAACTCTTTGGGTCCAGTGTTCTTAAAAGTGCATCTCTCTTCTGTGCACCATCCAAATTTCTAGGGCATGATGATCTTATCTAACCAAGTGGCTAAATCCAGGAAGCCTACAGTTATGGAGAGAACCATTTCTCATTTCTGAATCCTCAAGCAACACTGGCCACAGAAACACATGCCCTTGGGTGATGGGATACTGCACAAGAGCAGACAGTCTAAGGAACAATGATGCCTTGGAAGTCTCACCTTCATATCAGTGTCCTAGTAGGACTGCCTTTTACAAAGGGTCCTTCCCATCAAATTTAACATTGTAGGGCTTGGCAACTCAATAAATGTGGGTGACTTTCTACCCAGGGGGATACAGTATCTGTCAGCCTGGGAGGATGTGGTAGACAGACCTTGCTGCCTTACTAGAGATGGTCTGCACCTGTTCCCCCTAGTCTTTTGGATACTGGCAAAGGTCCTTCCCTCCCATAGTGCCTTTTTTTAGGCAATGTCAAAACAACAAATGTTTCAATGTAACAAAATCTAATAGAGACAAATGCAGGGTCATGCTGCTTAATGCTAGGAGTTTAAACATAAAACTGTACTGCCTGGAGGCACCCCTCAACCTGGAGGATGCTGAAGTCTCTGCAGTTACCGAGACATGATTCAAGGTCGCTGATAGCAACCCGGACATGCAAGGCTTAATGCCTTCCACATGTTCAGACTGCAAAATGAAAGGGAAGGAACCAAAGCTGGAGGTGTACCCGTCTTCATTAAAACCAAATATACTTTCAGACTGGTCAAACAACATGAGTCTCTTAAATTACTCCATGTCTAACTAATGCATTTATATTACATAATCAAACTTTTAAAAGTTCAAACGTCATATGGTCGACACCATATGATCGAACTTTTAAAAGTTCGAAAATGTAATAAAAAAAAAAACAAAGATAAAACCTACCTAACCGATTTATATGACGTTTGAACTTTTTAGAGTTTGACAACGTGATGTAGAACTCAACTAACTCCTGGGAAAGTACCATACCACATCATTGCTAGCTATAGATCCCCCACCATGAACCAGGATAAGCACACCACCTACCTTGATTTACTGGAATCCCTCACCATACAGCCCAACACCTTAGCCATGGGAGGTTTCAACTATACTTCCATAGACTGGGAGACAGACACAAGCAAAAACACACTTGCTCAGAGTCCCTGGACTTTGTTAACACATATGCTCTGGAACAGATAGTCTGCATCCCCACTAGGGGCTTTAATGATCTGAACATAGTACTCACCAACTCATGGGGTTATTGTATGTCCCCATACGTGACATCCTCCCTGGTTAGGTCAGACCACAAATCAGTTTCTTTTGAAGTAACTACTGGAACTGACATCCTCACAGGAATAAAAATTATAAAAATTTTACCAATGCTAATTACAGCCTACTAAACGATGTTATAAAAAGCTTCATACCACCTGCAATCGCAGACATCGATGATCACTATGCAGAAGTGTACACAAATGTCCTGTACAAACACTTAAGTGACTGCATAAACTCTGCTGTACCTGCTCAGATCAAAACCATATCTTCCCATAAAAGCAAGCCACCATGGTGGACTTCAAGTATAAACTGATTATATAACAAGAGGAAGAACCTTTGTCCAAAAGCAAGAGGGATATCACTCTGCAGAGGAAGAGTTCCCTCCTAAGCTTAAACAAGAAAATCAGAAATCTCGTGAAGTCTTCTAATGCAAATTATGAAACTAAAATCACATCCCTAGCTAAGGATAATCATAAGGCATTCTTTATGTCTGACATCTAAAAGGGAATGCCCAGCTATGTGCCAAACTGGTTGTAGATGGGATGGCTCATACTACACTGGAAGAAATCACCAACTTGCTAGCTGACAGATTCAACACAAACTTCACCCTCTATCTCCACCTACCATATCCCAAAGCATACCTGACACCAGCCCTCTGCCTAGTAACACTAGAGAACAGGTCTTCCCTGTTCTCACCAAGGCCAAAAACATGGCCTCAATGGGACCAGATAATATCCCCAGTTGTTTACTAAACAATCTAAAATAAGACCTAACTGACCCACTTGGCATTCTCTTTAATCATAGCTTGAGAACTGGCTATGTTGCTGCAGAATGGAGAATAGCAACAATAATCCCCCTACACAAAGGGGTGCCATCAACTGACTCTGGGAACTACAGACCCATAAGTCTAACCAGCCTCATTTGTAAGGCCATGGAAATAATTATTATGGACCTTATCAGCAAGGACATATGCACCTTCCAAATGCTGGACCCAACCCAGTTTGGACTCATTAAGGGTAGATCTTGCTTATTAAACCTACTAAACTTCTTTGAGAATGTTACCAAATCCATAGATGAAGGTAAGACAGCCTATCTTGACCTTGACAAGACTTTTCCAAGCTAGGGATTAACACTTACATTACTAGATTGATAGCCAGTTGGCTCACCAGCAGAACACACTCTGTCAAAATTGGTGACTGCACCTCCAACAGTAGACCCGTCACTAGTGGCATACCACAGTGGTCTGTGGTAGGCCCCTTACTGTTTGGCATCTATTTCTCAGAAGTCCAGACCAAAGTAGACAGCCTCTAGCTCACCAAGTTCACTGATGATTTGCAAACTGAGAGAATCATTGAGTCTCTCAGTGATGTCAACATATTACAAGACAGGCCAACACAAACAAATGACTGATGCCAAAAAATGCATTATTATTCCCTTTGGCAAAATGGAATTCCATGCAAATTATAATACTGACATCATCCCTCTGAGTTCCAACCCAGCAGTGTGACACTTGAGAACGGAGGTTGATAACAATCTTAACTTCAACCACCAAGTTTCCACAGTGGTAAGGAAAGCTTTCTATGTAGCACACCTCATAAGCAAGGACATAGTATCCAGGTCAAGGGATGTCATAACTCCACTGTACTTGACCCTCATCAGACCACTAATAAAGTATAATGAACCTTTTTGCATGTAACTCACCAGACACTGCAGCAGCTGGAGAGCCATCAGAGGTTTTTCAGTACGAAAATACAGGGACTCCAAACCATGACTTATGTGGACAGGCTGAAAACCCTGTCACTTTACTCTGTATCTTATAGGATGCTAAGATGACTTGTGCTGGGCCTATAGAGCAATCTCCAACCCTGCCCTAATGGAAATGCTGTGCATCCACAAGTCAAATGGCAAAAGAGCCACTCACTCTAGGCATTTCAGCCTAGCTTGTGACATTAACAGAACATGCTGGAGAGAAAGATGGGTCTCCCAGAGAATTCCATTTCTCTGGAATAGACTTCCTATTCACATAAAATAGAGCTTCTCACTGACCCTATTCAAATGTAACCTAGATAACTGGATGGCAGACCGCAAATTCACCCCTGGGGTGGCACCTATGTCCTTCATGGACAGGGGTAGTCAGTGTTGATCACAGATCTGCTCTGTTCATAAAATCATTCTGCGAACTACCCAAAAAGAACAAATGGGGATACTTGGGATTAACGTAGATAAGCTTGTAAAAGCTCAAGTGCTGCTAACCTATTAACCTCTTATGAACCTATGAACCTATGTGTGACAAGAGCATCATAGTGTAGCAGTTAGAAATCCAATAAAAATGTATTTCAGTAAACTGCATATCCTTAGAGAGGCACCCTTATATCCCATGAGTAAGCACTCACTTCAACAGTGGCAAAGAAAAATTTTCACCATTATGGTTTTACTACTATGGCTTTCCAGGGTCTGACCTCTTTGCCTGTCCAAGCAACACCAAGTGATCCCAAGTTATTTTCCCTGACAATGCCTTCCGGAGGTCAAGTGAAGGTAATCTTAGCCCACCCATGACGAAATTACCTTATTTATACTTGTGCCATATTTTCTCTGATAATAAGGTTCATTCAGAAAGCCAGACTGCTCTATGCCAGAGACATTCCCATTACTTCCTTTTGTCCAAGAGAGACTAGGTTCCATGTTCTTTCATCTTGCTTTCTCTTGGTTTCACTAAAATTATGTCCTGTTAAGATACTTGTGTCTCACCTATTCTACAAGTCTCAGCCAGACTTACATGTCCTAAAGTTAACTGCATGGCTGTTTCAATTCCATTAGCTGTCATTTTTTTTTCAGAAAGGAGTAGTCTCTGTCATTTTGTCTGTAAGGAACCATCTGGTCAAAAAGTGATCTTGATTTTCTGTTTAGGCTTCTATTAGGGGGGTTTAAACACTTTCTCTGGCAGTATTCTACAAGTTATGTTATTTATCAAACTGATCCTGGCCTTTACTGTTCTTCTGTCAGTCAGTTTATTGGCCATTTTTATCTTTTTGCACTGGGCAAGATTCCACTTTTTTGGGATCTTTGAAAGTTTGCAAATCATTCTCACCAGGAACCTTCCAAAGCAGACTCTACTAACAAATCTAGTTTTGTCAAGGAGTATTTATTTTATACTTGAGAAACTGGCTCTTACAGTTTTCAAACCCATATCCTCATCTGACCTGAAATTCTTAGACCTTTTACTTAGCATGTTTACACTGCTACAAATATTTCAGAGCTTCAGACTGTTTTGACCAAGCCTCCATATCTGGCTTTCAACAAGAATGTCTCTTATGACTGATCTATCCAAATGTATGGTTGTTGTGGCAGCTAATCTGAACCAATCATTGAATTTGCCAGTGTTCTTTCTGGGATGTCTTGAATAAGTCCTCGTTTACTGTGCTGATGTCCATGGGAAGCTTAAGTTTAATGTGGACAGAACTAAGTCATGGAGGAAGGATGTCCATCTTTTTCTATCCTTTGCCAAGTCAGTTTGGGTGTAAAAGTTAGCATACATATAATTTCCAGATCTTTAGTAAGCTGTATTAGCTTTTGTGTTGATAAATAGGCATCAGCTCTTGTTATGATAAACATAGAATGTCTACCATCAACCCCAAATGCCCATTCCATTTGAGGAGTGATTTCTACCACAGCTTTTCCCCATACTGCTAGTTGTGGATTATGCCTGTTTGGTAGCAACCTAATCTTCACTTAACATATTTATCAAGTATCTTCAGGTATGGTCCCATAAGACCAACAGGTGGATTAGCCAGGGAATCTGTCTCACAACTTACTCAAGACAAAATCATAGGATCAGCAGACCCGTAAGGCAGGTCAGTCCAAGGACAATTAAAGCCTTGCCAGTACCCCCATCATATGGCACTTCCTGCCTTCAGCAGTTGGAGACAGGCTAGGCCCTTGGAGAATTTTCCCCTTGATATCCAGTTATTAAGGTTCATCTGAAAGGTGGTAAGGGTTTCAGGCCGTTTAATGTGAGTAGATTATTTGCCCAGAAATGGGGCAGTCACTGGGGAATGTACTTCTCACATCAGGGTGTCCAGATTAATTGTTACTGAATATTTAAATCCTTGGTACAGGCACTGTGGTGCTGTTAGTTTTGTGAAGGTGCAATAGAATCCTTCATGACTGTAAAAGCTACGTACGTCTTTTTATCCAAAAACATGTGGGCCCTTACAGTAATGATAGACCTGTAAAAAGAGGATTTGTATTCCCTAACATCCCCTCTCTCTGTATCCTGCTTTCCTTTTTTCTTTGCCTTTTTATTTCTGTATAAGCCTCAGCACCTTTATATTTCTCTTTTATGCTTTAGCTTTTCACTGGCATTAAAAACTGTAGAGAGATTATACCATTTTGCTTGATGGGAAAGGAAAGGATGTGAAGGCACCCCTTCAAACTTTCTGACATTGGGTGGTCTATTTGACTGCAGTATAAGTCCTAAAAGTTTTTTTTTTTTTCAGATGTGTTGCTGTTGTTTATTGTGTTTAAGTTTATGAACAAATTGGATTTGGATGAATGAAGGTCTGTGTGGAAAGGTTTATACATCCTGTAAGTGACAGTGTGGTGACAATGCACGAGGCTGAAGACTAAGCGTCTTTCTTTACCTGTACCATACCTAGACTTGTGAGCATCGCATAGCATTCATCATATAACAACTTGAAGTGCCTTAATATACTTATGAAAATGAATTTGTTTCCACAATGATATGCATACATATTCTGTAGCAGTTTTTTTTTTCTTCACATCAGGACTTGCAGTAATATCTGTAAATAAGGAACTGGTATAAGTAGGTGAAAAGTAGTCCCTCTGATACATTTACTTAGCAGAACTCACACACTACTTAGTATTATACAACAGAATTTATTTTATATCTTTTTTGTGTTGATGGAGATCATTAATTTTGCATCTTGTATCACTGTAACCCCTTTTGCTGCTACCAGCATGGTTTGCATTTTGTGAACATCTCTGCTGTTCTTATATTACAGCTTCACGTACTGTGCTTTAATGATGCATTAATAAGTGAGTCATTTTCACATTAGACACATGTTACATCGAAAGTAATTAAGACAGGGGATTAGAAAACATAACACTAGAATCACCAAGTCCTTTATAATTTTATTATTGCTTGCTTGGAGTTGTTTCTTGCATTAAGAAAGTGTAGCATTGCCGCATAAGCATTAGCCGAGTCATTGTGATAAACTTAAAGAAGCATTAATGCAAAGCATTGTAATGTAAACATTTTAACACCAAAACTGACACGCGCTGCTGCATAAATGGACCACTTCAGAAACAGAACACGTATCATACTGATAATGATGATAGGAAACATACATTTTCTATGATGCATGTGTAATTTTCTTATGGCAGCCCTGTCACAATAAACATTGTTTATAAGTGTTTACTGAGTCCACTTTAATACAGTTTCATTGAAAGTATTGCTTTCATTATTAAAGTTATCTTGCATTCATTTATTCAGAACAGATTCTTATTAATGGATGTATTTTCATACTTTAAGATTCCTAAATTGCCTTTTTTGATTAGTGATGACACGTGTGAGTTAGGCAGCTTATTAAAAAATAAGGGTACAGAACTGGTTGGTTTGAACAAGTTTACACTGCATGTGGGGAATTTTAACAAGGTTACACTGCCTGGGGGAGTTTGTACATGGTTACACTGCATGAGGAAATTAACTTTTCATGAAGGTATATTGACCATACAGTTAGTCATAATAAGTAACAAGACCCAGTGTGCAAAGCCCTTGCATGGGGGAAGACAATTCTTGAAGTCTTATTTGAATGCATTTGTAATGGATTCTTTCACAAAAATGGGAATTCCGCAAAACGCATTCACACTGCCACCCTAACCCCCAGTCAAAGAGCAGCTGAGAGTACTCATAGATGGTTAAGCTAAATATACTTCAAAAGGCATGTGGAATGCATCTGAAGAGGTTTGGCATCTGCCTGCCTTATTAGCTGTGATTCTCTGTCCGTTCTCTGACTTATTATAAAGTATTATTGCCTCCACTTTTTCCCATTCATTTCATTGTTTCCCTCACAGTGGAGGAGTGGAATGGTTTTCTGAGAAATCTGAATAGAAAACTATGTTTCAAAATTTCTCTGATTTGTAATATAAAAAATAGCTCCTACCATTCTGTTATAAATAGTACTATAGGTCTTAATGTTATTGTCATAGTTCACATGACTGTCAGATGAACCAGAAGAGGTTTCCTTAACGTAAATGTAAAGCTATAGGCATGCATTTCTATCAGCAAGGAAACAACTGTAATGCATTTCTGAACAGTGTGAAGTTCATCCGTGTGTGTGTGTGTGTGTGTGTGTGTGTGTGTGTGTGTGTGTATCAGAGCCATAGCTAGCAATTCTGGCACCCTCTGCCCATTCCCCAGTCTGGTATCCCCCCCCCCCCATCTTCAAGTTGAGGAACAAGACAGGAAGTCTTTTTACACTTAGGTTCATAGGTGAATAGTATGTTAGCTGCCCTTGTGGGCCATTTTACACCTATCCAGTTTTCTTCAAAGGTAAGGATCAATCCCTGTACCTAGTGGTTGCAAGGTAAAGCCTTTAACCATTATGACAACCCCAAACCCATACATTTAAAGATAGGAAAATGTTCCCTTTAAAATGTAGTAAAATAATTGCTACATTAAACAATAGTTTATTACAGTTTAAACCAAAGGGAAAGGCTAAAACACTTCAATCCTGATTGTAAATGCAATATTGCCATTCAGATCTAATGGCAGTAATGCACTGAAGACCAATCTGCACACCCTAACACAGTTATCTGGGGGGGGCTGCCCTTTACATCCCACAATAGCTATACCTCTGGTGTGTATACTGCAGTAATAAAGGGAGCAATATTCAATATTCTGTTTTAATTTAGGTTTAGTCCCTGGTAAAGTTATTCAGTTAAAAGTAGAAACAATGTTTGTGATGGTCTCTGTTCCAGCTATAGAGACACTGATTAAATATAGCTTTAGCAACAGAAAGATTTTTTTTGTGATATGGCTATGGTATATGTTTATGAGCCTGATGACTATACCTTTATGGGGGTTGATGTATAGCTACATGAGGTGCTTTGTCCAATAAGAAATGCTTTGTTTAGTTGTCCATGGATTATGGATTACTGCTTACTTCAGCATCTATAACTCACATGTTTTTTAATTTCATGTATTAGTTTTAGTCATTTGCCATTTTAATTTGGAGTTATGGGTGTAGCCAGATATATATCATATAACTATTTGTATACAAATTACTATTACCAGTTTAAATGGATTAATTATCCTATCTTCAAACACATAACTGAAACAGAAGTGCCATGCGTGAGCCAGCGTATAAGGTCCATACTTCAGCTCTGTCCAATAAGAGTTCTAATATGAGAAAATAAGTTTATTATACCTGTTGAACCTTTAGTTATACTTTTAAACCAAATATTAAAAAGAACACACAGACATCTAGATCCTTCTTGAAGTTTATACAGAGTAGTTATACATTTATGGCAAAAAACAAGAATGTTAACAGCACTTGAACCTGGTACACAAATCTGAAATATCTGCCCACATCCCATATAATAGCATATTTATATCTGCAACACTGATTTATTTTGGATTAAGATTTGCTTCAGATGTATGCACAGGTTTACTTGAGACACTTTTAGAAGATATCAGGATCCAGCATATTATTAGGTGTAAACATAATCATTATGGCAGCCACAGGATTACAAATGGCCCAACATCAGCAAAACAAATGTTTGTGATGTGTCACTGAGAGCTCCATTAGAGCAGCTGACTAAAAACTTGAATGCTTCTATGTTTCAGACATGAAGTTTGGGAACAGACAAAGTTGTCATGAGACAGCTTTAATGGTGGGGTTTGGGGGAGAAGCTGGAATGTAAGGAAGTAGGTAAGATAGGATTAAGTGAGTGGGTAGGTAGGAAAGGGTTAAGCAGAGGGAAGCTAGAGGAGGAAGTGAGGTAGGATTAAGAGGTGGGTCTTGAAGGTTTTGAGGTGGGATTTAGTGTTGGGAGGCACATTTGGTATGATCTTGTTGTTGAAGCAGGATCACGTCCCAGACGACCTAAGGTGTGAATAAGTTAGGCCTTGGGTGGTTTCTTATAGGTTCATAGGTAGGTACTAGGCTATCGGCCCAAGGGCCTACGTAAGCCTAGCCAGCAAGGTTCCATAGCTTATGCCACCCAAGAAAGTTATTTTCTTGTGCCACTGTCCAGCAGAGACACAGAAGTAATCCCCGGGGTGTATTCCCAATCCACTCATCAAGATTTTTCTTGAAGAGTGCTAATGAAGAACTTTGCTTGACATAGATGGGTAGCATACAGGTGAGTATAATTGGTCAGGGGATATATCTACTGAAAGTTTTTTTTTTTGTGGTGGAGAAATTGTTTCTCAAGGGGGGCTCCTTTGGGGATTTGTGGTGGAGAGTTTGTACGGGGAGGGATAGGGGAGGATAGGTATAGGGGCAGGGAAGTGGGATACATAAAAAAAAGAGCAAGGGGAGAGAAAAGGGGGATATGTGCATGTTTGAGGCAGCATGCAGAGTTAGGCTAAAGGAGGGTGGGGGAAGTGAATTGTGTTAGTATTCGTTGGTAAGATAGTGGTAAACTTACTTGCTTTAGCATGGTCCTGGGCTTACTCTTGTGTTGCGAGGCAGCAGTCAGCTTCCAAAGGAGCTGGGGTGGTGTGATGGCAATCGGTTGTGCTGTCCTGGTTTTTCCATAGATAGGGCTGGGTTTTCTTGCTGTCTGGGGTGGCCAGGGGCAGGAAATGTAGCTGGGGTCCTGTTTTGCTTTTCATTGGTGGCAGTGGGTTTTTTCATGGGCTTGCAGGGCTGTTTTTTTGTTGCTGCACATGCGCAGTTATGGGGGGGTCCATTTAGTTAAAAAAATATATAAAAAATAAAGGCAAATGGGAGCTAGAAGCTGCTCTAAGTGTTTTTTTCTTTATTATTTACTTTTCTGCGGCTTCAGGGTCAACACCTGCTTTTTGTTGGTTGGGTTAGTGGTTTCCCTGGTGATTAGAGTGTTCATAGTCTCAGAAAGGAGTTGCAATGCGTGCTCTGTGTTAGTGAGGGTACTGTGCATGCTCAATCTACCGCAAAAGTGGCTTTGTTTGAATTACAGATTTAAAGGGTTTATTAAATAAATAAATAAATAAATAAAATGTAATATGGTTCGAGGCTGCATTCTAGCATAATTGGAGGTTGGTATTGCCAGGCAGGGAGTTTAGGGAGATGATTTACTTAGAGGTGGGTGGGCAGACAGGAGGCAACATGGTGCAGTTGCCTCTCTCTGCATAGAGACACACATATACAAAAAAAAAAAAAACTATAGGGAAATAAATAAAGAATATGGGAGATTAAATGCTGGTAGGGGTATAGGTTTAAGGAGAGGCTTTTGAGGGTAGGGGGAATATTAGTTGTGGGTAACTCATATGTGTTAGGGGTACTTTACTCTGGCTATGGTGTACATGGCCCTAGGTTCAGGGCTTGGCAGGGCTGATTATTCCTATGATTTAGTGAGGGAGCTATGTTTGCATTATTATTTTAAAAAAAAGAAGAAAAAGGGGGGTTGTTTGTCTAAACTGTTACTATAAGGTAAGGGGAGAGACAGAGCTTATGGTGTAGTGGTACATGGTTCTGATTTCAGTGTATAGGGTCCTGGGTTTGAGTCTCAGCCGGTCTGATAATTTTTGCTGCTGTTACCAGGCATGTAGTTAACCTTTTGGTTTATTATTTGTGCATTTTAAACTGATGTTACTGGCTAGCTTTAAAACAATTTTTTTTTTGTGCATGTTCCCTGCTCTTACAGTGTTCATTTCTTTTTCATGTAGTGCATTCAGGTTGAGTTGGTAATCATGGCAGAAGCATTGAGGCACAAGTGGGTGAGTATCATAGCACAAGCAGAAGACTTGTTTAGAGAGGTGCCTAGTAATGTTCCGACGACCAGCATGCAGGGTCCGAGTACTCAAAGAAAGTGGCAGAAGGAGACCGCAACTCGGACATTGAGAGCTAAGAGATCCAGACAGACAACAGTGGAAGAGAGGTCAATGAATGTTGAGATGCTGGTGGCTGCTTCTTCAGCCCCGACAGGTAATAATTTATCAGGCTTTGTGGGGATAGAAGCTGTAGGTGCAGTTACAGGGAGTGATTGTTGGGGTTGGATGGGGGTGTACAAGGCATTGCATTGGATGTGGGTTTGGAGGCCCTAGCCAATCATGATTTGAATTTTGATAATACCTTTTCATTGTTAGAGGAGGATTTTGAGCCTGGTTTAGATGAGGTAGGGTCAGACTTTGGGTAGTGGCTGGGGGGGAGGGGGTTGGTTGGTGACACAGGCATTATGGCAGGAGGATGCACCAATTCTGTTAACTCCGCACATATTGCCTGTAGTGAAGGAGAAGATTGGGAGAGGCAAATTTATTGATATTTTTGAGTTAATTGATGTGGATGGGGTTCAGCGTTTGATGCAAGTGGAGATGGTAAATGGGAAGGACCTTTTTGCGGCATTGGTGGCATTAGGTCGCAGGTGGGTGGGGAGGTTTTGGCAGAGGATATGGGAAAATTGGGTCCTGGGTTTTATATACTATATGGCAGTGTGTGTGGAGAGGTATAATTCATGGGCCCTTCTGCTCTTGGCCTATTTTTTGAGTATACGGGAGGCGCAGGGGTTACGGCCAGGTAACGCATGGCTTTGGTATGATCAGAAATTTCATAAAAGAAAGGCTGTTGACAAATCCATGTGTTGGGAAGTCAGACACCCAGATATTTGTCTTTCTACCATGATGGACACCTTGGATTGGGTAACAGACTGGGTCAGCCAGTGGAAGGGGATAATGGGGTATGTTGGGCTTTAAACGCAGGGGGGGTTGTTCATGGACAGGCTGCAGATTTTCACATGCTTGTTCTAAGTGTATGGGGGTGCATGCAGCTATGCAATGTGGTAGGGGCAGCAGTCAGTTTGGGGGTCAGGTGTCCTATTTTATGGTTTGTAGAGGTTGGGGTTCAGCTCACATGGTGCTGCAAGGAGTATGTGACAGAGCTAATTTTCATGGTCAAAGGGGGGAGTACTTTCATGGAGGTAGGGGACGCCCAGAGGACCCATTCATCTATTAAGGTTCAGGTTTTGAAGGAGTGGCTGGCACATTATCCACTGCTGGCTGTGGCTGGGGAATTCATTGAGGGTTTTTCGAGGGTTTTTTCGATTAAGTCTACTTTGATGGGTGACAGTAAGTTGGGGAAAAATTTGAAGTCTGTGCAAGGGAGAGAGGATGTTTTGCGAGTCTTCATTGAGGAGTGTTAGGTGGAGAGATTGTTGGGCCCATTTGATTGGCCTCTTTTTATTCAATTTAAAGTGTCACCTTTGGATTTGGTTCTCAAGAAAACACAGGGTGAGTTTTGTTTAATTCATCATTTCGTACCCAGAAGGCAAGTCAGTTAATGATTTCATCCCTGGGGAAAAAGTTAAAGTCACTTATGAGTCCTTGGATTATGCAGTCTGCATCATTAGAAGTTTTGAAGATCCTTGGCTAGTTAAGGTAGATATTGAATCAGCCTTTCACTTATTGCTGGTTTGGGAGGAGGATTGGCCATTATTGGGCATGGTGGTGGGTGATAGTTTTTTATTTTGACACTGCCATGCCTATGGGCTGTGCAGTGGCTTGTTCTACTTTTGTGAAGTTTAGCACTGCACTGCATTGGATATGGCAACAGAGGGTAGAAGGGCAGCAAGCAGTACACTAGATGATTTTTTGTTGATAGGTGAATGAAGAGAATGGGCCCAGTTGGCGATGCATGAGTTTGTGAAGATGTGTGAGGTCTTGGGAATACCACTGGCTAAGCAGAAGTTGGAAGGTCCTGCAAAGGTGCTGGAATTTTTGGGTTTGACAGTGGATGCTGGCCAAGGCTTGTTTTGTTTGCCAAAGGAGAAGGTGGTTCATCTGTGGGAGAAAATTACCTGGGTGAAGTCTAAGAACAAGGTTCGGGTGAGGAATGTGATGGAATTATTGGGCTTGATGAACTTTGCTTGCAGGGCAGTGCATCCGGGGCATACATTTTGTCGGTCAGTGTTTTTCTCTTGAAGGGTCGGTAAGTTAGTATGAGAGAATTTGACTTTGTGGATGCAGTTTTTCCATAGGTTTGATGGGATCACATTTTAGCATTCGGATTGGGTAGGTCAAGGGGATTGCAGTTGTTTACAGATGCGGCTTAGGGTTTGGGCATGGGAGCTTATTTTGTGGGGCAATTGTTCTTGGTGCCATGGCCTGCTCATTGGTCTGAAGACTAGAGATGGGACATTGCCTTCTTGGAGCTGATGCTGATTTGGGCAGCTTTTGTGGTATGGCATGATCGTTTGAGGGCAAGCAGGGCGGTGTTTAATTCAGACAATATTGCAGTGGTGAGAGTGTTCCAGGTTAAGATGGCTAAATCTCCTCATTTGTTATTGGTTCTTCATAAACTAGTGTTGCAAAGCTGGTTGATTAACTTTTCATTTACAGGGTTGCATGTGTCGAGGGTTAAGAATAAGATAGCTGACAGTTTGCCTCATTTTCAGTTTTGCAGATTTTGGCAGGTGGCTCCAACAGCAGCAATGCATCCCTCAGTCGTACCAGATGAGATTTGGCAGATTGGGCAGTACTGATCAGCAGGTTGGTGCAACGGTCATGGGCGGTATATACAAGGAGAGCTTACGGTAGAGCATTGTGTGATTTTGGTAGTTTTGTGAGGCAGCTACCTGAAGAAGAGTGTGAGTGGTCGGAGAGTTTGTTGCTGCATTATTTAATTATTTAGCCGTACTGAGGAAGCAGGGTAAGGAAGTTTGAACTGTGAGAGTGGCGTTGCCTGCAATTGGAGTATTTGCTCGGTCAGTCAGATTAGAGGACTGGACTAGGTCATGGATGGTGGGGTGAGTATTGAATGGTTGGGGTAGAGTTGAAGGTCCTGCTACAGACAGGAGATGGCCTGTGACTACTGGGATTTTAAGATGGTTGCTAAAGGGTTTAGGTAGAGTATGTGGATATTTGGGTGACTATGTGGTGTGGAGTATAGCAAGCGTATGGATGTATTGTGGGGCTTTTCATGTGTCTGAGTTGTTGGGTTCCTTGGTGTGGGATGATATCCTTATATTGCACAAGGTGATGCATATTAGGCTGAGGTCATCGATGACAGATCAGGAAGGGAAAGGGACACCTATAGTTTTGGAAGAGGTTAAGTCAAGCTGGAGGTGTCCGGTGGTGTGCTGCCTTGCTATTACAATGATAAGTGAGCAGGTGGGGGACGCTGCTTATCCAAGGGTGAGTGGGTATGCTGCCCTTATGTTTATTTATGTTATTTTATTGCAATGAGTTGAAGCTGATTGGTTCCAATAAAGTTTCTATGCTTACCATTTATTATTCGATGCAATAAAGGTCGTCAAAAGTCTGTGGGCGTCTGTGTGGTTTTTAAAGTGGACCATGACAAATTTCTATAGCTATGCTTGATAATTGGCTTGCTACAGTTTTTTTTTTTTGCTGATACGGCTCTGCCACATTTAGTATATTGCATGTTTGCAGTTAAAGAAGAAACGTTTTCAGTACCTTTGATATACATTCATTTTATGATTGTTTTTATTTTCTTCTTCCACAATCCCTTTGTGGAAATGGTAAATGGTAAATGGTATGCTTAATTTGAGTTTGAAATTCAGCTAATAAGTCCATAGTCTGAAAGCAGGTTTGTTTGTGTTTGTGTGTACCTTATTGTCAACATAGTATCAGAGAGATGTCTTTTAGTTTGTCTATCTCAGTTAAGAACTACTTAATTATGATGGCTTTAACATGCCTTTGGTGCCTCCCACATTTGTGACAAAGCAAAAAAACAAGCTCTGCTAAGTGAGAACTAACTGCTTTAATTAGTAATACTTCTACCCAGATCTTAGTTACAGAACCAGTTATTTAGGTTGCTTTAGTTCTCTGTTGAATCTCTCAGATAACAAGTACATGCTTTGATTTCAAAAGTTTAGCTTAATCAGGGAATAGCTCTACATTAAAGCAAACATCTGGTAATTAAATGGAATTAAACAGATGATTGAACAGCCATTTAGACTTTGGTCTCCATGTCCCCTCAGGCAGCATCATCCTTCAGAATGCAGATCCCATGATCACTTCATTGCAGGAGCCCTGCCTCAAGTACCAACTCTTAAATATTTTTACTTAGAATATTGTCATTGTGCAGTAGCCTGTTGTCACTTCATCCACGCTTGAATCCAGTATTGTTGGATCTCTACTACAAGGCCCAATTCTTAAATATATTTGCTGAGAATATTGTCATTGTCATTGTGCAATAGCTTTTGGCCACTTCATTTGTCCCTTACTCCAGTATTGCAGGAGTTCTGGCACAAGGCCCAATTCCTGAAAATGTTCACTGAGAATAATGTCATTGCACAGTGTAAGGGAGTTTAGCATGAATAGCCTTGCTGTGTATTCACTGTAACTAGTCAGATATGTGTCTGCCCTCTGCTGGAAAGTGGCTGCAACATTCCCCCCAAAGCAGTAGTCCTTATATTCTAAAGACCACTCAGTAAGAAGGCCATTGTTTTTTCTCTTCAACAGTAGATTACACTGTATATGTCAGTAATATGGTCTCCATAGTTTCCCAGTTTGTGCAGTAGGTAAATGAAAGAAAACCTTTTCTACTTTAATTAATTTTGTTAATTGCTCTGTATCAGCTATACACTGATTGCTGTCTTTAATACCTGACCTGAAGGTAGGAGGGTTACTGTAGAAGAATGAGTTGCAAAATCTGCCCTCACTTTGGTCTCCACTTCCACTCAGACTCCATCTTCCTTCACAGTACAGGTGTGTGTCATGTATAATTACAATTCTATTTGTTCTAAGACTGTATAGAATAATGAAAAGACCTCAGTGGTATGTTGCATTTGTAGCAGTTTCATTCAAGTCAGATACACTTTATTCGTACTGAGACTGTGCCCGTTAACAAGTATGTATGTAATTTTAGTTGCTGGTGTTATGGTATATATAACAATCTTTGACATAATGGTTAATCCAGTGAATGTTTTTTTTTTTTTTTTTGGTGTTTTGGTGTTATATTATGTTTGTAAGTGTAGTGTTATGTTCTGATAATTTGCTCTATATAGCTTTATATGCTGTGTTACTGTGGTTTCTCTGTCAGTATACCTCCTGCTAATCCTATTTTGACCCTACATTCATGAACATTCTCATCATTTTTCTACACTTCTTCAAATGTCATCATTAGGTCTATTTCAATCCACCCTTTTATGGTTCAAAAGCTACTTGTCCAATAAGTATCCGTCAATAAAATGGCACTCTACCATCTCGCCATACCTCACAGTTACCACCAGTGTACCACAAGGCTGTATCTTTGGTCCCCCCTTCTTTAGTATTCTTGCCAACACAATCCACACATGAGCACAACAGGTCTCCCTAATATTATACATAGATGACTCCACACTCATATCATCCAACCTGGTGCATCTCCAAAAAATTACTCAGGAAGCCTTAATGTCCACCCAATTATGGCTTTGTAACTTACATCTCATGCTCAACTCACCAAAAAAACTAACTACTCCCCAAATTCCTCTCTCATGAAAAAACAAAATTTAAAATCCTCTCTCTCTTAATAATCAACGTCACTTCTTATAGCAATTAATCTTAATTTGACCTTTATATAATTATATAAAAAGCTCATCAAAAACTAGGGGTGCTTTATAGAACCAAAAACGTTCTTACCAATGAATATAAAACTGCACTTGCCACTACTTACCACCTCATCTCACTACTTTGTGGTGCTCTAATTCTTACTAACCTCCAGGCTTCACAAAAAGCCAAATTTGAATAATGCTGTTATAAAGTGGCCACATTTGCAGCAAATGCCCCTTTCAGTATTTTTTAGAAGTACCTCATCAACTAACTTATATACATTTCCTTACACAACTGTGCTCCCAGTCAGTCATTACAATCCAATGACCAAAAACTTCTCACTGTCCAAAAAAATATAAGATCTGCCAGGCATGATCTGTACTCACACCACATTTTGCTAGGGCCTGACACTTCTTACCCTTTATCTATCAGATCAGATCCCTTCCTCCAGTCCTTTAAAACCATTCTGAAAGACATTGTAGCCAAAATGTGCTCTATTCTTGTTTAATCCCAAGATAAAGTAAATTAATAAATATGAAGAAATACTTATTCATACCTTACACCTCCTTACTCTCCCTTCTTCACTCACTTCTTTATTTCCATCCATTTATCTCCCCTGATGCTCTTTTTAAATATACTATAACCCTGTTTTATCTCTCACTCCATATTGATTTCCTGTTTGTATTGTCCTAACACACCTTTAATTTCTCTATAAAGTGGCTAACATTTCTCTGAGTATTAAATCATTGCCATTTAATTTGTATCTCTTCTTAACCAATGTTTTCACACCATGTCTAATTTGGTATAATTATTTAAACTGCAAAAGTTTTTGTATTATTTTTGCAGATTGTAAAAATTATTGTTCTTAAAATGTTTTTGTAATACTTTGGAGCGTTTTTACCCAGGTCTCTGCTGAAAATGAGCACCTACCCAATCTAGCTTTCCTAGAAATTAAATGTCAACAAATAAATAAATAAATAAATAACATTATGTATCAGCGTTTTTCTTTTCTTTGAAATGTTACAAAATGCTCTTTCTTGGAATTTTGAATAGCAGTGAATCTCCACTTGACTTACACATGAAGCAGCATTGCATCATTTCAATGAGTATTGAATGTAGATCCTGAGGCCTCTCACAGTCTCTTGATTACAGGCTATGAGAAAACTTTGGGAGAATTTCTTCTTCATCATACCCTAGCTACAGTCCTGGCAAAGCATATATTGCCTATTCCTTTTGTAATAATTGACATTTTTTCCAGAAATATGAAAATTATTTACATACTTAAAGAGAATTTTAGAAAATAAAAGAACTACAAATTGTATTATTGTTTAAGCTATGATCCCATCAGAACTCCAGAACTTTTTATGTGACTTAATGCAGTAAGGGAAATCTCTTAGCTGACAGTCACACAGCTGACATAACTGGCTATAATACAAAGTGATTTGGTCTAGCAATTTAACAAATTGTATGTATTCTTAAGTCAGGCAAGCTACAGATTTGTTACTTCATTAGCAGTTACACTGTCATGGACTTAGCCTGATACTGAGTCCTGAACATATTACCTTTTCTCCATGAACCTAACTATTCAAGCTTGGCCCTGATCAAACTTTTTTATTTTTAATAGGGACAATGATATACTCTCATTCTGTTTAAATACCTTATGTATTAATGAGATAATGTTTTCTTTAGATCTACCAAGTTTCAGTGGTATCATTTGTTGAATGCCTTTTCATAAGAAACTGGACTATATTAGTTTTACCTCATGTGAACTGGTTTAGCTGTCTGTACACGATCTTTCTTTTTTGCTTAAAAATGTTTTTATTCATTTTGTAAAACAATAACTTAACAATATAATCACAGATGTAAAAAAAAACTATATACAGTGTTCATACCAAAATACATCCAAAGGAAAAACACTTAATATTTTTCTAATAGATTAAACATTTTTTTTTCAAGCAATTAACTGGTGGGTTGTATTCTTTGTTCTCATTTTATAGTAGCAATCTCATTCTTACATGTTGACTTAGCTAAATGAACAAACTGAGATCTAAATAAAGGAGTAGACTTTGATTTCAATTTTTTGTGACAGTTTTTCTTGGCATGGAAAGAATTGACCACAATAAAGATGTCTGGCTTCTAGGAATGACTTCTGTAACAGGTACATTAAAAAGTATACTAGAATCAAAGATTCTACAATCATCATTCCATAAGGCTTTACAAAAATACCTAAAATCTTCCTAAAATACAGAAATGATTTTACAGTTGACAACCATATGAACCCAATCACCATATAGGGATCCACATCTCCAACATTTTACTTCATCTTTCTTATATATCATTGACATTTTATGAGGTGTTAGGAAGCATCTGTGCAAACATTTCCATGTATATTCTCCAATACAGGGAAGATGTGGATCCTTTTCAGTGATTTTAAACAGTTTTTTTATCATTTATTGTAAATTTTTTCTTGTTTACTTTTGTAGAGTAATTCCAGAAAGAGATGTCCATCTTGTTAAAATAATTTCTAAGAATTTTATAGATCTTAAATATATATGAAATGTTCTTAAAGACACCGTTGTTAATGGTTGAGACGAAATCTAAGATTTTAGGTGTGTTCTTACTGTATGTCTCTAGTGATGTTATGGTCTTGTTATGTCTGAATTCCTTGCAAATTTGGATGTCTAACCAATTGCAGTTCTGTAAACTATATGTAGCAATCAGATTGTCTGTAGAACTAATCTTATTAAGAGAGGGTAACTGATTCCAATTTAATAGATCACATCTCTTAAACTCCAGCATTTTCTTGATATTAAAAGATTAAACATTCATTACTAAAAGCAATTGGAAAAATAGTATTCAATAACTTTTTGATCAAATGATTGGAAAACATAAATCTTTTAAACATCAATAGAATCTGGTTTATAAGGAGTGGAAACAATGTTCTGTTTCTCATTTAGCATGTATATTTTCAAGATCTATATAAAAGTGTTTCTGTATATTTGAATATATGATTCAAGTAAAGTTTTATTATTGTTTAATAGTAAGCTTTCATGAATTAAATTCCAATAAGATGCATAAAAAGTATGGTTCCATAATAATACTGTATTAATAATTGCAGAATTCAGATAAAAATCAATATTTGGAAATCCTATACCTCATACTCCCAGCTTGTAGTATGTCAGTGTAATGAAATTCTTGTTTTTTAGGGTACCAAAGAAACTTGAATAAAATATTATTTAATATATATTTTTAATTTTTATAGGTAGGGAAAATATCAGTGCTTGACTAATAAATAGAATTTTGGTTAATAATATAATTTGAATTAAAGTTAGCCTATCTTCAAATGTGAAAAACAGTCTGTTCCTGTTATCTATTAAACTTATAATCAAATTTATTAGGTATTAATAATTAGTCATGAGTGATTTTTTATAAGTAGATTCAATGAAGACACTTAATTATTTACTGTGTGTGCCCTCCTGTTTAATATTCCTGCTAGATTTCAATGTTGTGGTAACTTTCTTATTTATTAGAAATGCTTGAGTTTTATTATTTTAATCCTCAGATATTTGCAAAAGAATCCAAAGTATTCAATAAATGATCTAATGAGTTTTCAATATCATCACAAGTTATTACATCATCAGCAAACAGTTGTATCTTAGGGGATAATTCATCTGAAATGTTATAACCTTTAATATTTTTATTTCTAATGTAATTTGAAAGAGGATCTATAGCAAGAGCAAAAAGTAATGGTGATGGGGACACCCTTGTTTATTGCCTTTTAATATCGTAAATGGACAAGAAAAAAAGGAACCAATATTTACATATGAAGTTGAGTTTTCATAGATTTTTTTTAAATTAGTGTAATAAAATGTAAAGAAAAGTTATATGCTTGTAAAACTTTAAATAGATATGACCAACTTAAAAAATCAAAAGCGTTATCTGAGTCAAGGCTTATAGTAGATAATTTGTTGTTTTTTTTTTTTTTTTTTTTTTTTTCACTAGGTCTGTTCAGGAAAGTAGGCTTATTACATTATCTTGCACCTTTCTGTTCTTAATGAAGTCAGTTTGGTCATTGTCAACTAACTCAGAGAGGCTATTATTTCATCTACCTGCTAAAATGGACATAAAAATCTTATACTCGATGTTCAACAAGGAGATTGGTCTATATGATGTACGTAGGTTAGGTTCTTTATCAGGTTTTAAAATGGGAGATAGAATGTTTCTACAAGGAAGGAACAATAGTTGTGGTTTTAACTTCATGGAATGTGTTAACAAAAACTTTTAATATATTGTCAGGCAAATAAAATTCTGGATTAGCCCATCTAGTCTTGGTGCTTTATTTATCTTAAGGTTTTTATTTGATCTTTCAACTCCTTGAAAGAAAAGGGTTTATCTATATTATTTTTGTTATTTTTTGACAATTTCTTTTAGATGTTGTCCATTAGGAAACCATTGATACATTCATTGTCTTTTTTTATTGATTTAGTACTGTTAATATTCTCATAATGTATCTTAAAACATTGTAAAATAGTTTTTAAATCTGTGGCAATAATAGTCTGATTATTTTCTTTCTATACAATTTCTTTGATATGATTTTTCTCATTTAAATATTTAGATCTAACTGGAATGTTTATCTAAACTCTTAGGATTAACTGAATATGATTGCAATCTAATTTTCTCCAGGTTCACAGAAATTTTATGTTGTAAGATATCCTGATATTCCTTATTTAGTTTGCTTATGTTAGCTAGTGCAGATTTATCATTTGGTATAAGGTTTAGTTTTAACTTGTCAATTCAATTTTTATGTCAATTATTTTTTTTGTCCCACTCTTTTCTTTTAGTTATATACCAGCTTTTGGCTTTACCATATAAAACCACCTTTAGAGTATTCCATAAAATCATATCTGAAACCTCCCCATTATTGTTAAGATCCATGTATTGTTCTATTTCATTTAAAAAACATTCTCTAAAGCCTTTTACTTTTACTATATAAGCAGGTATTCTTTGACAAAAGCTTAATGTATTTGTATTAAAATTTATTTTGAAAGTTATAGCATTATGGTCTGATATGTGGCATGATACAAACAATACATTATCTGTTTTTAATAGTAAAAAACTGGCTACTAAAACGTTATTTATGTTGGTCTGCATACCAAACCTATAAGTGTAATGAGAAAACTTTAAAGAAGAAGATGATTCTATGCAATCTATATCAATTAAATTTCTGGTTTTTATATAGCTATTTAAATGCTTAGCCATTGAAGAGATTTTAAAAGGTTTAAGGTTTGTAGTATCAGTGGAAGACAGAAGACAACTGAAGTCACCTGCTAAAAGTATTTCACCTCTAGACAACAGTGTTATAGTGTCTAAATGTTTTTTTTCACAGATCTTGTAGCAATACCAGGTATCCAGTAAGTATTAATAAGTGTATACATCTTTTTATCTAATTTTATTAAGACTGATGCAAGCATACCATCACTGCTTGAGTAATAATCTACTATCTTTGGTATTCTTAATTCTTTCTACCATAAGGTTAGGACACCCCTTCTTTTATGATTAAAATGAGAGCCTGTCATTACTTTGTAATCCTTAAATACTAATCTCTTTAAATCTTCTGATAGCAAGTGAGATTTCCGCAAAAACATAATGTCAGTTTTGTGTAAAGATAAATATTTGCTGCCACTACTTCTTTTCATGGGGTTGTTCAACCCATTATCATTCAAAGATAAAACATTTAATGTGGTCATTTACAAGAGAATACTACTTTGAAGAAAGTTAAAACATGTTTTCCTATATTCATTCTAGCATATATCACAAACGGAATTGCTATGGACAAGATAAAGTCATTAAACTTATAAACAATAAAAATATACAGGTTAACAACCTTCTCCACGGAAAACATTAATCCAGGCTTGCTATTTTCCACATAGAAGTCACAAACTAATACTTTCATGACATTTAGTGACAATTCTTAGCAACTGCAGAATAAGAAAAAAGCAGAAGAAAAAACTATAGGTATGTTTAAAATGTAAGAAAAGGAAGAATCTGTTTATAATACTGAATACTCATTAACCACCATAATGTTTAAACTTCTAAAACACATACAAAAATTAACTATTGAACTACCCATGCAATATCCAATAACCATCACCATGTAATTTTAATCTACCTAAATTACAGACTTTGTTCAAGTAAACTTGCACAACATTTAAATCTGTCCCTGCTATAAAACAAATATTTTTAAACTTCATTATCTATTTTCATAAAGTAAACTATATTATAAAGCTGTTTTTGAAAATAAATCAAGTACTTACAGCGTCTTTTTATAAAAAGAATCACTTATACATAAAAGCAGTTCAAACATCCACATAATGTATGACTCAGGTCCCTCAACAACAGGTACAAATATGACTCTGTCATTGTATTTGTGGGTGAGAATGACCCGAGATATACCTCCCTGCACTACATGAAAAGATGCATGGAGGAGCTCTCAGATTATGTAGCTCAGGCGGGTAGGACCCTAGCCCTGAGCAGCATCCTACCATCACCCAGAATGATACCACAGTACAAGCAGAAAATGATTGATTTCAACAATTGGCTAAGTTTCTGGTGTCATTCTTAGGGGATCCGGTATCTGTCTGCCTGGGTTGACATGACTGACAGACCTCGATTCTTTGCCAGAGATGGCCTGCATCTGTCACCCCTGGGCTTCCAGATACTGGCAAAATCTCTTGCCACCCCTATAGTGCTTTTTTAAGGTGGCATTCCAGAGACAAAATTATCACCGTAACAGCTACAAAAAAATGCAATCTGAGAGTCATGCTGCTCAATGCTAGAAGTCTAAATCTGAAAATGCACTCGCTTGAAGCACTCCTTAAAATGGAAAACATTGACATTTGTGCTGTAACAGAGGCCTGGTTCAAGGCAGCAGAAAGCACCCCTTCACTACAAGGCTATAACTCATTCCACACCTTTCAGCCCCAGAACTTGGACCGAATCTCCAAAGGCGGTGGTGTTTCCATATTCATAAAGGATGTGCACACCTCCAGACTGGTGGCCCAACATAACACATCAGAGATACTTCAGGTGCAGCTAACATTTGGTAAGACAGTGATTCAGGTCGTAGCCTGCTGTAGGTCCCCCACCATGTCCCAAGACTCACATTCCCATGTTCCTAAGCACCCTGGAGAATATTAGGCTCCAACATAACACTTTCATACTGGATGACCCAACGTTTCCTGGAATTCATTAATTCCAATGCCCTGGACCAGGTCATTCTTACCCCCACTAGAGGTATCTACATCCTTGACCTGGTAATTACTGACATGAGCAACCGCTACTCTACACCAACAGTCAACTCCTCCCTGGTTAGATCTGACCACAAACTAATCACCTTGAAAATCCAGATCCCTCCCACCCCACCCACTGCAAAGGTAACTACCATGAAAAACTTCTCCAAAGCTAACTTTGGGCTCCTAAAAACAGAGGCGGCTAACTTTACGGCACCAATGCAAATGGAGAATAGTTGCATGGCCACCAAATCATACAACAATGCATTGTACAAACACGTACACAAATGCATGGATCTCTCCATACCCAATAGAACCAAGACGCTCTCCTCCAAAAAAAAAGGAAGCCAATCTGGTGGTCCCCTGCCATAAACAAACTCTACAACAGTAGGAGGAAACTGATGTGGAATAAGGTGAAGTCCCAAGACTGGAAAAACTCCCTTATCAGCCTCAACAAAAAGTTGAGATCCCTCATTAAATCCTCTAAAGCTAGCTATGAAAACAGAATTGTAGCAGAAAGTAAAGACAAGCACAAGGCCTTCTATAGTTATGTAAAGAATCTCCACGGCAATACCCAGATTTGTTCTGAGCTACTGCACAATGGTACCTCCTATACTGAGCCAACAGATATTGCCAATATACTGACCGACAGATTCAGTACCAACTTTACCCCTCTCCCCAAAGGACTAATGCCAATACCAGTAGATTGCCAGGCACCCAGTATTACTGCTGCACAGGTTAAAGCAGCACTGTCCAAGTCCAAGAATACAGCTTCTATGGGACCTGTCAATATCCCTGGCTGTGTTCTAAATGAACTACAAAGTGAACTGGCACCTCACCTATGTTCCCTGTTCAATCACAGCCTCACCTCAGGCTTTGTCCGTACCAAATGGTACTCTGCTACAGTCATCCCTCTCCACAAAGGAGGAGTGCCGACAGGCCCTGGGAACTATTGCCACATTAGCCTGACGAGTGTGATATGCAAAGCTATGGAATGCATCATCATGGACCTAATAAACAAGGATATAGGGAATCTCCAAACTCTGGATCCCACATAGTTTAGTTTTGTGAAGGGTAGAGCATGCCTGCTCAACTTGGTCAACTTCTTTGAGTCAGTCACCAGAGCAGTGGATGAGGGCAAGGTGGTTCATACAGCCTACCTTGATCTGGCCAAGACCTTTGATACCATTCCCCAATCATAGAAAAACTCACTAAGCTAGGCTTCAACCCCATTATCACCAGGTGGGCTGCAAACTGGATCACACATAGAACCCACAGTGTGAAAATAGCTGACTCCATGTGAGACTGCCAACCAGTCATGAGTGGAGTCCCACAGGGTTCGGTCCTGGGTCCTCTCCTTTTCGGTATCTTACTACTCTGATGTCCAGGCCAACATGAAGGGACTCTGACTGACAAAGTTCACAGACGATTGCAAGCTGGGAGCCATTATTGATTCCCCAGGTGATATTGACATCCTACAGAAAGGTCTCACTGAGACCAGTGACTGGTGTCAGAACCATGGCCTTAAGCTCAGTGGCAAAAAATGTGTCATCATCCCCTTTGGGAAACACCCAGTTCCCATGAATTACCACATCGATGGTAGTCCACTGAATACAGAAGGCATTATGAGAGATCTGGGAGCACAGGTTGACAGCAACCTCTCTTTTGACCACCACATTGCCATCCAGGAAGAAGGAGATCATTGTCTCCCTCTACTTTTACCTCATTAGGCCAATCATTGAGTGCAATGCCCCATTTGGCATGTACCTCACTAGACACCTGCAACAAGTGGAGAGGCCACAAAAGTACCTCACAGGAGGATCCTAGGCCTTAAACACTTATCCTCTATGGACAGACTCAAACAACTCCCAACTATTCTCTGTCTCATATCACTTACTTAGAGGCGATCTCTGCTTGACTTACAAAGCCACATCTGACCCAGCTCTGTTAGAAATGCCACATCTAAAGAAATCCCAATCCGTCTTCACTACATGCTCCAGAGACCTCAACTTCATTACCACAGTCAACAGAACGTGCTGGAGGGACAGGTTCATAACACAGAGACTGCCCATGCTATGGAATAGACTTCCCATACATGCCAAACAGAGCACCTCACTGGCCGTCTTCAAGAGAAATCTTGATCACTCCCACCCACAATTACCTCCATACCATCATACATCCACTTCAAAACTTTACTAAAAGCGCAACTAAAAACATGCTGGCTATGCCCTTGCAACTCCCACTCTAATATCATCCAACCCATCCAACCACTACCTTTCTCTCCACTCTAACTACCTTGATTATAGCAAGCTCATAAGCCAGTACTTATTATACAGCACAAACTTCTTCTTCTTGTAAGATTTGTTAATGTCTGGTATGCACTTCACAGATAAAGATTCTAGTTGTCTACTGATGTACTATGTTCTTCATCTGTAAATATGTTGTAAGTAATTGCTATGTAAATTGTTAATCACTGTGTAATCCAATGTATATACTGTCTGTTTATTTTAACTGTGGAGCTTTTCTCCCCGGGCCTCCACTGAAAATGGACCTAAGTCCAGTCGGACACTCCCGGCCAACAAATTTAAATAAATAAATAAATAAATGAGTGGATGGGAAATCGAAAATTTTCCCTGGGGATCACTCCAGTGGCTCTACTCGACAGAGGCACAGGGAACTAAGGAAGGGTGGCACGATGCCAGAGTAATCCTATGGGCTAGGCTTGTAAAGGCTCTAGGGCCATTAGCCTAGAACACTCCTATGAACCTATGAATCCATTCTTGATTCTGATTGACTGGTGATGTTCAGTGAGAAGGAACAGATTCAAAGGTCATGCACACTTCCTGAAGGATGTCGCAAGTTAATCCTCACAAGCATGCAAGCTTATTGGAACTGTTAAGAACTCTAGAGTGCTTTGAAAACCATCAAAAAGTACTAAAAATGTAAGTAGGTGGGAATTTAATAATAAATACAGACTTTTAAGCACAAAACACTTATGAATGTTACATACAAGCCACAAGCAGTGTAAAAAGCTGTTTTTTAAATAGCAAAACCCTATGTAACATGAAAGTCATATGAAAAAGTTTAAAATATTATTTTTAAGCAAAATTTTGTCATATTAATTAACATAAAACATTAATAAGAGACTCACCAAGTGATTAAGTGCATACATTGTTAATAATGAATTCAGTGCTTTAAATGTAAGCAGATATATTTTAAGCATTTCTTCAGTATCTATTTTTTATGTATTGTTTACTGAAACCAAGATGATGAAAAACTATGTGCAGAGAAAAATGAGTAATAATGTGATTAAGAACAGTTATATTCTACTTCAGTAGTGGTTTAAACATAATGAAAATGCAGTATAAAGGATGATTGCATTGTATAATTTTAATCATTTAAAACTATTTGTATAATATGTAATGGTTAAAAAGTTTGTATTATTATGAGCATATTATCAGGGAAAGAAAAAAATTACATTACCTTTGTATGCAGATCCAAATTAATTGAAATTAGATATTTATTTTATAAGAAAAGAGAAATAAAAATTGTTTATCTCTAGATTTTTTTTTCTTTAGTTGTCCATTCATTTTTTGACACTTGTCTTTTCAATGTTAACAGAAGAGTCCATGGATTCAAGTTGATTTAAAAGATTCTTTTTCTGTACATATTTAAATGCTTCTTCAAGGGTGTCAAAAGTTTTCTTTCCTTCTGGTAAATACAGTCTTATTCTTGCTGGGAAAGTCAGTTGTGCTTTAATCCCCACCTTTTTCAAAGATGTTATTAATGGAATGCATGCTTTTCTTTTGGATTTTACAATGTAGGAAAAGTCATTACCAAATCTGATGGTTTGGTCTCCTAGTTTCAGTGGAGCAAAAGACCAGGCAGTTTTTAAAACAAGGTTCTTGCCTTGACTAGAGATTAATTTTTACAATAATAGATCTGGAATGAATAAGTACTTGTTGAAGGAACTCTAATTAGTGACTTGTGTGCTCTCCCAATACCAAAGAATGGTGCTTCTGGCATATTTAAAGTCTTAGGTATCCAGCTAGTCTGGAAATTTATCATATTGTCGTCCTCAATCTGTTCTGGAATGCCATAGTGTCTTGTATTATTCCTCCTGGCTGTGTTTTCTATGTCATCAGTTTTCTCTGTGAGTTTGTTTTCCTGAAGAAAAAAATCAATATTTTTTTCTCTCTCTCTCTGTTAGCCTGTAGTCAATATCAGATACAGAGTCTTCAAGTACAGTATCTGGACAGTTTGTTGTTCAAGAACTTTATTCAGAAGTTCAATCTGTTTAATTGTATCTTCTATTATATTATCAATTTTTATTAATTCTTTTTTCATTGAGTTGTCCTGCTGGGAAAACTTAAAAGTTTCTCATTTTCCTTTAAGGATGTATTTCTTTCTCCCTTCTTCTGAAGAATTTGACAGAAAAATATAAAGATTTTCACAGGAAAATCACACCAGTATGTAGCTTATAGTTCCTGGATGTTAGATTTGTCAGTTTCAAGAAGTTATTGGTGAAAATAGTTTAGAAATCCTGTCAAAAAGATTTAAGAACTGCAGAGCTGAAGAATTCTGCTGCTTTTAGCTTGCTGTCCAAGCCACACCCCCTGTGCATGACCTATCTGGTGGGCTCCATAAAACTACCTTCTTAAAGAAAAGTATTAATGTTCTCCGTGTTATGACTGACTTTCACAGCAATCTGGACTCAATAAATGTTGCATCATATCTTAATCTGAATCATATCTTTCATGTGATCCTGATTTTGCAGAATGTCCCTTATTTTGTTTCATAGTTTTGCACTGTACCTTGTACAATTACTGAGGATTGCAGTCAAGCAGTAATGTTAAACATTAATGTTTCATACTTCTTATTGTTCAGAAAAAGCATGCTTATGCAAAAGCTATTGCCCTATTAACTTATTAAAATTGACTTAGAGAAGTATTAAAAAATGGTCCCTGATTTTTGTTTTTTGGTCACCGCATTATTTTTGGCTTTGACCAGAATTCTTGAGCATTACAGTTGAGAGGTATGGTTGGAATCCCGTAGAGCATTCCCTGCTACTGAGATGTTAGAGAAATGTGACAATGTTGTTATAATGTCCTGTTTGCTTTTTATTTTTTTCCTCTTTCACTTTAATATTTGCATTTAATTTGATCAATGTCTGTAGCCAAGATTGAAATGATACTATCTAATATAAATACTGAAATGTGAGATAACTGTATTGTTTTGCTGACATGTTTTTTTTTTGTGGTTTCCCCTTAAATGTTTGACTTCATTTAATCTATGTCTGCATTTCCTGGACTGAGCATGAAAATTTATCAGTTGGATCACGGCTATACTCCTGCTAATAAATACACGCATTCACTGCTCATGTCTGCTTAGAGTAGGACTATAAAAACATTGGGTACAGTCACCTGTAAGGCATTTAAAGTCAGTGATAGCCATATTACTACTTACAGTATCTATTTCTCTCTTCTCTCTCTCTCTCTCTCTCTCTCTCTCTCTAGCTGCATAGATAATCTGTAACATTTCAAAATTAGCCCTGTTTTAATTTGTACTGACATGTTGACAGCATTCTGAAACTCAGAGATACCACTTTTAGATTTTCATTGTTACCCCCCCCACCCCAGAATGTCAAAGGTAGGGCAGAATATGTGGTCCATGCAGTTAACTGCAGCTTCTTCTTATCCAGCCCACTGTGTCACATGACTGCTGCCTCCCATATCCAAAAGCTAAAATATTTTAAGATTGTCTAGTATAAGCACTTTTGAACCCCCCAAACACACATATATACACACACCTTGGTCCCCTGATGCTAGTGTATTGTATTCAGTGCTCCATGTTCTTTATTGTTTCATAGTAAAATCTAGCTGTCTTCTTCTCTGCACAACATTTTTCCTTATTATCCTGATGTGGCATTTGGGATAGGCTGCTTTGCATGGCATACAAAGTGTTGATCTTGCAATCTCCTCATAGAGAAGCATCTCTGTCAACTTGCAGAAATCAAAAATGAACAGTAAGTACAACCAGCAAAAAAAAAAAAAGAAAAAAAGGATAGCTAATTAGTATAAAATGTCCATACCTCATAGCAACTCCCTGCCCTCTCCAGGTTGGAATTTGTACAGTTTCAGTGTAAAGATGTAGCTGGTCGCTAAGGGAAATACATGAAATCATCTTTCTTGACAGCCCTCTGAATTAACATAGCATTGTTCAAGGATAAGAATTCCATAGATTGGGTATAGATGTGCACCCAAAACATCAGCAAATGGACATGCTGTGAGACTATTTAAAGTCCACACACAGATGGAGCTCAAATCAAGTATGTTCATACTTGAATGACTAATAGAAATGCAGAAAATAATCCAGAAAACACAGGTACAGAATCACAGTTTAACTTTAATTCAAATTAATCCAAAATATAATGTATTGTACCAGCTTTCACAAGCAGTACTTCTGCAGATTGTATCTGAAGAAACACTGTGCATGAAAGCTCATTTGGGATGTTTTAAATTACTTGGATTTAAAATAATCTAAAAAAATAAAACATACTGTTCATATAATACAGTTTATTTTGGATATTTTAAATTAAAGTCATCTAACTCTAGGGTTCTCTGCCTGGATTGTTGTTCTACTTTTCAAGTCCCACTGAGCACAATTAATTGGCAGAAGTCTAGAAAACAATATAGCTGCTTGCAGCTTACCTCACACAATAGTAAGATGGTAAAGAATCCATTCCAAATACTTTCCCTCCTCTTCAGTCTGCATGCTTGTTATGGTCTTTGCTGTTGATAAAGCACAAACTCCCAAGTGTTGCATAGGAACACTTTATTTTGCTGAACTGGATATCGGAAGACTTTTAGTGGAAGCATTTTATAGAAATCATAGACTTAGATTGCGAGGACAAAAACAGTACAAATGTGGGCTGGACTGGTCTGCTCCTTTAGCTCAGAAGATTAAGGCTGTAACCTTTTAGTGGGCTTTATTATCTACTTCTGGGGTTCAGTGTCTCAGCTTCACTTGCATACTCTTTGACTTTAAGCAGTTCATTTAATTAGGTGGAGCTTCTGGGTCAGTTTTGAAAAAAGAAAGACATTTCTGTCTAGAGATCTGTCTGGTTAACAAATGAATAACATAAAAAGTAGCATTTCAAAACCATCACTTAACTAGACTAGAAAGATAATTAACTGGCATGCATGCAGCTTTACAAAATGAGAACTCTTCCAAGACTATACAAGAAAGCAAAATAATTTCAGAATTCATAGCATGCAAGCACTCAGTGGGATAAAATTTGTAAGATACAAGTCTTAAAATACCAAGAAGGTTACTACATACGATTTTATCAGTCAACATTATAGTTATGAAACCTGTGTCAGGGTGCCTTCCTTGTATTGCTTTGCACTTGATTTTGAAATTGTACCACATGGAGACCATTTGGGAGAAATGACATATGTTAATTAGACTGGCTTGCCTAGAGACTGTCATGTATAGAAGTAAAGAAGGAATGCCTACTGGATTAAACCAGCCATGCTCTGTATGATTTATTTAAACTTGAGAATGAATGAAAGAGAACATGTTGGTTATAATGACTTGGAAGCCTAGATTTGCCTAGAAGAAGAATGTGTCAAATAATTTGTTGCTCAATTGTATTCCTACCTTGATCCATTTATAGATATTATACATAGAATACATACCACACACAAATGGAGCTCAAGCAAGTGCAGTCATATCCCAAGGGCAAAGTGAATTTTTGAACAAAAACAATAGTAATAAAAATCCAGGAAACTCGGGCACAGAAGCATGACGTTTAATTTGAATTTTGAATTATCAAAATTAATACGTAATATTCAAGCTTTCATAACCAGGTCTCCTTCAGATATTTGTCTGAAGAAGAGTTGTGTGTGAAAACTTATACAGTACATTATAAATCATTTTAATGTAAAACAGTCCAGAAATAGAATGTACTGCATGATCTTTTTAAATGGACTTAATGACAAAAAAATCTAAAAATGAAATGTAATGAATGAACTTTCACATGCAGTACTTCATCTGAAGAAATGTCCATGGAAGCTCATGCACTACATTTTATTTTGGATATTTTTAAATTAAAGATTTCTAACTTGGATTTTTGTTGCTGTATTTTTAAAGTACCATTGTAACACAGTGAATGAACTGGTGGTAGTCTAGAAAATAATAAACAGCCCTATGTAAAAGTTGCGTCATTAGCCAGCTTGTGTATCATAAATATTTGAGTCTTGCTCATTAAGTCACTTTGGTCTGAAGTCACTGTGAAGAATGAAGTGGATGTGCCAGCAATGCCTCTGTAGCAATCTAGCAGTCTGAGATGATACGGCTGTGCCTTTCAGTGTTCACTAAAAGCTGCTGTCCACCACACTGAATTGTAAGTAGTCTTAATGCTAGTAACCACTGGGATCATCACAGGGAACATTAAACAAACTGTTTTATTCAACCTTGAAGATGTCATGTTTTTTCAGAACATATTGAGGCAATTTACTTTTCTGACGAAAGCACAGTATGGGATTTCAGAGAGGCGTCATCATGGCAATACATTTTCCAGCCATAGCATCAGTAAGGGAAGCAGCAGTGCTAGCAAGGCTCTTGGTTTCATAGACAATATTAGCACTGACCAAACTGACCACTGACCTTAGCTACACAATAAATACTAGAGTAGGGGAGTATTTCACAATGATATAAGTATAAACCATCAGGTTAGCAAATACACTCTGCATGGTAGTCATTTCCTTGGCCCTGAGATAAATCATTGTGTGCTTTAGTACAGACCATCAGGCTAGCAAATATGCTCTGTTTAGGTTACTCCTAGTCACATCATTGACAGTGAAATAAGTCATCAGGTGCTTTACTCTTTTTTATACTTGTTCATATCTTGCGGCTATACTGTGAGGGTAATGTGAGGACAAATCTACAGGAAACTACATTTGCCATGCAGTTCTTAATGTTTACTGCACTTGACTATACTCATATTTAGTATTGAAATTAATTGCCATAATGCATTTAGCTAAGGAACTAATGTGACCACTGCTGTTCTTCAAGAAAAGAGGTCTGTATAATTTGTTGCCTGACAAATGTGAGGGAAAATTGTCATAATCCAGAGCACACTAAACCTGGAATGCATGAGGCTTGACCAAACTCCTGTCACCCTTGAAAATAAGTACTTGTGTTCACTGGATTTGCCCCATTAAGAACTACATAACTTTTTTAAAAAGGCTTTCTTTTTGAGATAAATACAAGAAAATAGTTGTGGTTTAATGCAGCTTAAAAGTGAACACTATCTACTGCGGATGGGCTGTGGTGAGTTAATAATTTCTGTAACAGATATACCACCTCAGTCCCAGGCTGTCATTTCAAAAAAACGCGAAAAGTCCAACTGACTGACTCCATGAGAACTACCTGCATTCATAGTTTTCTTTTAGTGAGTAGAAGTTCATACTGGCCACACGTGACATTTTTTAAACATGGTGCTGCACAGTGTCAGACAGTGCAGAATATAAACCTACATCAAAAACAGGCATAATAACAAAATCAAAGACCACAGTTAGCACAGTATAAAGGTAGCTGACAAAAAATATAGTTAATGTTTCTTAGGTGGAGACAAATAGTAAGATCTAATGGTAAATAGAGTTGTAGTAACTAGGAAAGCTGAAATAATATGACACAATATCAAGTAAGAGGAATGGATTGGCACTGGGCAGAAACAGAAGCTGACTTCCTTTGTGTACTAATCAGCCAAGTCTGACAGGTAAGAAATTGATTTCCTAGCAACACCTTTCTCTTTGGGACCATTAAAGCAAAAGCAATATTCTTGTGCAGTGAAAGACAGGGACAGAAAGAGAGAAAATGAATGGGAGAGGTTAGAAGAAGGAAAAAATATTTTTCTTGTAGCAAAGGTGTCTATAGTGAAGGAGGATACTATAGGCTGGGCTTTTGTCTTAGGATAATTAGGAAGCCAGATTCCATTCACTGTTGGACATTCGACCAAACAGTACTGTCTGCACAGCTTCCAGGAGAATATGGTTATATGCAGAAATATCTCTTGTGACAGTTTCACTAGCTCAGTTCTTGACTTTATTTTCTTTATAGTATGGCCTGCTTTGCAAAGTGCTTTTGTCAGCATAGAAAATGTAGTTGACATAATACACAGACCCACACAAATCAAAGTCTGGATAATGTTTTGGGAAATCACTTGAAACACCACAAATTATCTTCAGCTTTGGGCTCATCCTCTATATATATGACATACATCAGTTTTACCAAAGTAATGCTACACAGATATCAAATGAAACATAAACATAAATGCAATTAAGTAAAACTGTTCAGTTTTCACTTCTGCATTCAGATTCTCAGCAATGGCTTGCTTTTACAGAGTATATAACAACCTTTTTAAGAGCACCTCAGAAAACATCCACTCAAAAAATATAGCCTAAATATAATGTGTATAGAATTTATTTAATATAGCTTCTTAATTTCTCAGAAGTCTTGCTGCCACATCAACTTTTATAAGACAGAAGCCAACATTCATCTGTCATTGTAGGGCAAGTGTCAAATTAGCCATCTTACTGAGATAGTAAATGTAGTTACATGGTTACAGGATTCAGAGTTATGTACTGTCTGAAAAGACAAGTCCATTTTAAAGCAACAGATTAAAGTTGTAATCTGTCTCAAATCAAGTCACTAACTTCTGAGACCTTATATCAGTAAACATATTCTATCAAGTTCCTGGCTGCCTCCAAACATGATGAAAAATATCAAGTTAAATACATAAGGTGAGATTCATAAAGGTTACCTCAAAGTGTACACTATAAATACAGCTTATTGTTTTGATTTTATTTGGCATATTTTGGTACTGTCTGTGTCAGAGAATAGTACTGATGTACATTATTAAGACCAAATAAAGAAAAAGTGTTCACAATAGAGTACAGTTAACTAAGAACTGTACATAAGACTAGCAGACCGCATTCTTCAACACTGCAGTTGGTGTATTTTTTTCCAGTCTTTTACCACTGCTGCCTGCTTACCATCAATCCCTCTCTAGGTATGTCAGCTGATTCGGGCAACAGATGACTGAGAGGGATCATCATTCAATCAGCCAGCAGGGGTGGTTCGTAGTGTGTGTTTCATGTTGTCTCCCAGCCCTAACAATGCATGCGCTAGGGCGGTGACATGCAATGAGCTGTCTCCAGATGACACAGGTGACATTGTTTCACTTCTGCAATAGATGTTCTCCTCCAAGATTACCTAGTCCTTCCCACCACAGCACAAATGGAAACCTCCCTGCTCCCCATCAGGCAGATTTCACTAACATGCATACAAACCCCACTCTTCCCTCTGTATAAATGAGCAGTCCATGAGCCTTCAGTCCTACCTGCTTAGCACATTCAGTGCCATGGGCCATTAATCAAACCCTGGCCAGCTGGATCATAATTAGTTCTCTATCTCTCTGTCATATGTAGTCACGTGCACTCAATGTAATTTAAGCATTTTTGTGTATTCTTTGTTAATTGGGATAGTCCAACTAGGATAGTGGCCTCATTTCATGGAGACCCCGAGTTGTATTTATATTACTAGCATAAATTTGTCCGGGGCACTGTTGAACTTCACCTGCTCAGCATTTCCTGTTTTCTTTCCAGAGATAGACGCATCCTGTAGAAACACAGAGGCAGATGGAGAGAGAAGGAGGAGAAAGCCAATATCGAGACTGGAGAATGCATGCAGGATTCTGAAGAGATGTTTCAAAGAAATCTATTTGATGGAGATGAGTCTGCAAATGATGGCTGTATAATTACAACCCTCCATTTGGGAGGGTTGTGGGATGATTTACTTAAAGAAATGGTGATGCAGAGGGAGACAGAAAATGAAGGAGATGTTTCCTGGGGAGGGGACATTATGGAAAAAATACAAAAGGAGGATGCAGAGACAATCCTGAAGAATAAGGATGAGATGGAAAAGAAAACACATACAGATAAAGTAAATGAAGTTAAAAGGATGGTAGCAGAACAGAAAAAGGTGGTAGAAAATGAAAGGTGTAAGTATGTGTCAAGGATTTAAAGTAAAGAAGACAAATGGATAGGTATGAAGTGTGGGACAAATTGATAGCTTCTTTGGGTGTAAACACACTTGAGGTAAGAGCATTTATTCTTATGAACAAATACACATTTTGTGACATTATATTTGAGAAAGTTTTTTCAATGGAATTTTTTCTTGGAGAATATAAAAAAAGAAAGACTGGAACCCATGGAATCTTCATGTGATAAAAGCATTTAACAGGGAAATAAAGACAATGAATATACAATTTCAAACAGAGGTGGAAGGAGAGACTTTGAAAGGGCATTTGAAAACTTTATGTAAATAAGTACTGGACATTGCAAAAGTTTATGATAAGATGAGTTTATGGACATGGATGAGATTGTAATATTATGTTAAAAATAGAAAGAGAAAAAATATAGATATACCAAGCATAATAAATGTGGAGAGAAATAGGGGTGTCATAAAATGCTGGGGACAACCCAAACCATGGTTTTCATTATCTCTTTTTTGTGGAAAAAATGACATTTTGCAAGTAACTATGATAAAAGAAAATCTATTTTTGGGGAAATGGGGCATGATGCAAAAAAATGTGAATAGAAATTTTATAAATCTAATAAAATTGGACATTTATAGATGGAATGTAAAAATGAAAATAGGGTAAGGGAAAATAAAAAAAGAAAGAGGAGAAAATGAGCAAAGGAAGACATTTTAGAAGTAGTAGAAATAGAAAAAGAATTAGATCAGATTCTGATGAAGTTCATGTATTTTGTGAACAAAAGTGCTTATCTCTCATAGTTTCAAACAAGTTTTTACTTCAAAAAGTTTCTGGATTAAAGTTCTTCTGGATCTTATCTGCAGCAGTTTGTTTCCTTGGGCCTTCCATTTGTGTTTTAATCTGTATTTCTTCAGTTTGTTTTTTTGGCCATAATAATTAAGGTGATTGACTAACAGACACAAGGTACAGTGTTTGATTCTCACCTTTGGGAGAGAAATTTGCTGGACTTAGATTGACCCATTAAAGTAGATAGCTTAGTAATTAGCTATAAATTTATGAAACCATGAATCTAAGGAAAAGAGAAACTGAAAAATAGAGTGCTTTCTGTAAATTTGAATAGTATTAAGAATATAGCAGCAGAATAGGGATTTTAGAGTAGTGTAATACATGTGAAGTAGATGGAACTATACTTGAAGACACAAGATTTTTAACAAATTAAGAAAGATTACAAACATAAACTGTGGGGAGAAAAGCTAATCTAGAATTTGGGAAATAAGAGATGTTCTTGAATAACATTATTCTGTAGAAATGCAGTAAAAATATTAGATATAACTTTAAGAAAAAAAATTGTAAATTTAAAATGGAAAGAACAAGTGCATAACATTATAACATTATATACTTGTACTAATTGTAATGAAATGGAAGGATTATTTCATCAGATTTTAGATTATGTAGTCATAAATATAACAGTAGACTTTAATTGTGATTTAAGAGGGAAGTGTAAAAAGAAAGGAAATGCTATAAGAAAAATGTTAGAAGTTATAAGAAGTGAAAAGTTAAAACTTTGGGACAAAAGTTTATGGACTTACAAAATGGGTATGTATAGAACTGAAATAAATTATTTTATAGCATTAGAAGATTTAGTTATAGAAGAAGGAGAGGTAGTTTAACCAGGAGTTTCTTGCAGTATAACTAGAGATAAAGGAAAACAAGGAATATGGAAAAATAGGCAAAGGATAAAAAGGATAAATGAGAAAGCATTTAATGAAGAAGGGAAGAGAATAGTAATACAGTTAAGGAAAGATCATATTACTATGAAAACGTTTTTTACAAATTAGTTTGAATGGTGGATATTTAAGGAAAATATAACATGTTTTTTTTACAGTGGCAATATTATATCAGAAAAGTAGAGAAATAAAAATATAAAAGAATATAAAATGATGCATTGGAAGATTTAGAACATAATGATAAAAAGTACTTTCACAAAGAAAAACGTGATATGAAAGAAATCAAGAAAAATATAAGAATTGTTAATTAAGCAAATATATTATTTTCAAGGAAAAAGAGAAGAAGTATGAAAGCATGAATGGAAACCTCCCTGTTCTCCATTAGGCAGATAGAAAGTAAAAAAGTTAACAGAAAAAGAGAATAAGGAGTTGGAAAAGGAAATTTCTCTATATGAGCTAGATAAAGAATTAGGATAAGTAAACAGAGATTTGGCTGCAGGACGAGATGGAGTAGGGTATGAAATGTATATAAATGAAAAGACTGGAAAAATATTTTTAAAGATTTTGAATAAACAGTTAAATGAAGTGTTTCTGCATTAAGAATTATGTAGTAGAATACTTAAATTCATATGGAAGTCAGAAGACAATTAAAAAAAACTGGAGACTGATAGTATTGAATAATAATAATTATAGCATCTTTATGAAACTAATACAAAAGAGATTTGGAATTAAAATGGAAAATATTATGGAAGACAGTACATATAGTATACAGGGGGAGGGATGTCTAGAATTACTAATGATTGTTAGAGAAATTCTGGATGATACTATGAATAGAAAAGAAGAAGTGAAAAATCATGATAGGAGACTATAATATGGTATTTGATACAATTGAACATGAAATCTTAATATGGCATTTGATACAACTGGACATGAAATCTTATGTGGAAATAATAAAAGAATATATTATAAGTGAGAAAGCTGTGAAATTATGTATGTCAGCATATAGTAGTAATAAAGTAAAAAAATACTTGTAAATGGTTGCTTAAGCCAAGAGGTGCATATGAAGCATGGTGTATGACAGGGTTGCCCAATGAGTCATATAATCTTTGCATTAGTTATGAATGTAGTGGTATGTGAAATAAATTATAAAATGAAGGAGGGTAGATATATAACATTTGAAGTGTTAAGAATTCCAGTCCTGCTAACATGTCCAGATGCCATTATAATAATTTCAAAAAACAAAATTTGGTTTAAAAAGTAATCATTTTCACCAATGAGAATCTAAAAGTGAAAGGGGTGACTTTAAATAAAGATAAAAATAAAGGCTTAGGTGATATAATAAATATAGGTGTTATATTTTACAATGAATGAATTTCTGTTAGGTATAACATTTGGGAATAAATATGTAAGTAGAATTCAATGAGAAAAACAATAAAATAAATAAAACAAACCTTTCTTTTCTGAAGAACATATAAATTATCATTTAAGAAAAAGGCTTATTTGATAATTTCAGGACTGATGGAGAAAACAGCATACTTAGCAAGTATATTTATGTTGCCAATAGCATTTTAAAAGCAATTATTGTAAATATTTTTTTTCATTTATGTAAGGTTCTAGATCAACCCCAGTAAAAAGAGATGTTTTGTATGTAAATAAAGAAGATGGAGGTTTAGAGTTAATTAACACAGTGGTATATGCTACTTCATTAAATTTGGACAAAGTATTACAATGGATAAATGAAAAAGAGAGATTAGTAGTAAATTGTATAAATATAAGTATAATAAATTTTGGAGATATGGTAAAAAGAGTAACGGAGAAAAACAGTGTATAAATGAAGACATAAAATGTTACTGAGAAAAAATATTTTTGTGGAAAATAAAATTTGATGATACAGAAAAAGAAAGAAAAGTATGCTGTATGAATGTAATGATAAAACATTACTATGTAAAACCATGGGAAAATCTAACAGATGCAAAAAGTGAAGCTATAAAAATTAAAAAAAATGGTGTAATCAGAAAATAGAATGTCAAGTGTTTTTTGTAAAGACTGGTAATAGATAAATTATCAGTACAAGGAAATATGCAATATAAAAAGAAAAGTGATAGAATGTGTTTACATTGTCAATAAAAATAAACTACTGAACATGTATTTTTGAAATGTAAAAGAGTAAAATAGTTATGGGGAAAACTATGTAAAAAAGATTTTTCAAAGATATAAAAGCAGTGTCTAAAGTAAACATGGATATGATTATATATGGATATTATAGGAATAGAAGTAAAGAATATGTTAAAAGAATAGTTAAAAATATTGTATGTCATATGGATTATATGGAATGAAAGAATAAATTAAATTATGTTTAACAGTAAATGAATTTTAGCAACATTATTAAGTAAAATCAGAAGGTGGTTATGGAAAAAGGAGTGGCAGTTTAATAGGGATAAAAAATTAATATAATTGTAAGGAAAATTATGGCTATGTGTAAATATATTTCTATGTCTGTATATATGTACATTTGTAAATATTTATAAATATGTTGTAAATGAGGGTTATTATTTGTTTATAAATAAAGGGTCCCTACTCTTTTTGGTAAGCAATTTGGTTTTGTAGTTGAAGATTAAACGGATCATTGGAGTATGTGTTAAAAGACAGCAAAGAATGGAAATCAGGAATGGCCATTGGGAAAATCTACTCTACCACATTTTGTCCATCAATTCAAAGAGTAAATGGTACCTCTTACTCACATTCTAAATAAATCAGAATGATAACCTGAAGAAGAGGGTTGGTCAAAAATGTTAGTTTATGAGGAAAATATCCATTGTGTGAAAGAGAAAAAAGTATCCAAAAAATTCTCTCATTATTGTTTCCACTGTCTTGCCATTTTGGGATAGAACAAAAACAACATTTAAAAAAGGCATTTTTACAGTGCAGCTGCAGCATTGGATTATTGTGTGGCAATGTTATGGGCTGGTAATATTGGGAGTATGACATGGTTAAAAACAGCATACCACATACACTAGAAAATCATCTATTTTTATTTTACTTTTCAGCTCTGACTTCCCTAATATCTGGCATAGAAAGCTGCAGGCAGTGCACATAAAATAAAAGGAAAAATGGCCTAACGTACTGGGGTTAAAGCAAAGAGCATATATATATTTTTTAAACTACTCAAGAAATAGTATGCATTTTTTGCCATACTTCGGATTAGCCTAGATTTCCTAAGACTATTAAGAGAGTTAAAGGTAGACTAGCATCAGTTTATACAAATTGACTTATCACATGACATAAGATCACACGACCAAACAACAATAATAAAAAAAATCTTTAAAACTTTATTTTTGAACAATCAGACATGGCTTAAAAAGTGATCTTTTAACAAACATTTCAAATTGACATATTCATTAAACCAAAGATGCCCCGCAGCATTCAAATACACCTGTCCCCAAAATTTATTAAAATCTAATTTATTATCCCTGTCACCTTCATTGACCTTTTTGGTTTGATGGTCTGTCACCTGGAAAACAAATCCTTTGTTACTAGTACTTCCAATGCTATAAAGGCAAAAATAACCACATAATCAGCCAACCAGCAAGAAATGAGGTTTGGAACAGACCAGTTTGTCCAGGGACATCTTCAAGTGGGGTTAGACAAATAGAGTAGCAGGAAGTGGGAGGATAGGGTGAAATAGGAATGTATGAGGTTTAGGAGGAAATGAGGTAGGGGTAGGGAGGAGCCTAAAGGATTTTTGGCAAGTGTAACTGGAGTAGGAGTCACATTTTGGTGTGAACTTGCTAAGGCAAGTCTTATGTTTGGGACGACCTGTAGGTATTCCTGTGGCAGGTAGGCCTGGGGTTCTGGTGAGTTGTGGTTACAGGTAGGAGGCAGTTGGTCTGCATAAAGAAATATATAATTTTTTTTTGTTTTTGTTTTTTTTTTGGGTGTGGAGTTAAGCTGGGGGAAGAAAGTTTACGAGGAAAGAATTTGCACTATTGCTTTTATAGTGTAGTATATAAAAAAGAAAAAACAAAAAAAAGCTATGTATTATTATAGATACGGGAAAGTCCTTATAAGCAGTTGTCTGGTCCAGTACAAAGTCTTACTAATCGGGTTACTGCTGCATATTTGTGCCAGAACTTGGTTAATTTACAGTAATTACTGTGGTTTGGAAGGAACATTGCTAGGTAGTGTGACTGCTTGCTCCATGACTCGTATAGCTTTATGAGTCATTGGGAGCAGGGCCATACCACATAGTTTGTTGCAGACAGTCAAAAAAAAAAAAAAAAAAAAGACTTTGTGCTTGTCATGGAAGCTGTCAGTTTTTTGGCCATTTACAAAGGGTGTACACCCGTTCTCAGCCACTCACACTGCTCTTGGGTGGCTTTCCTTGTTGCTACAGAATTTCAGTGATGGTTAGGGGTTTGGAAGAAGCCAAGATGGCCATTTCACAGGCTGTGAGTTCTGCTGGTAGGGGGGGGGGGGCGCTACTGCACATGCGCGGTGTAGCATCGACAACTGGGGGTGTGGAACAGGACACATAATATAACTCCATATATACTAGTCAGACATCTTATTTTTATAAAGGACATGAGTTTCATGACAGTCTACAGCTTTGTTCTTGGAAAAAAAAGCCTTGTTTAGTGCTTTGGGCTATTGTCTGTTGCCATGGCAGTGTTTTTCAGTGGTGCTGGACATTTAAATATTTTAGAGTTCCTTAATGATTTCTGATATGCAATTTGGGGTGGAAACGGCAAGAAGAATGTGGTGTCTTCAGGCATCGTGCCATGGATTGTGGATGGCTTGCATTTCATTCACACAGATGTTGCCTTGATCATTTCTCTGTTGGTGCTGTCAAGGCAGAGCATGTTGCAATCGTTGACTCGCCGAGAGTTTGTAACTCCGGTAATTCAGTTTTGAAGGTGTGCGCACATGGACATGTGGTGCTAGAGATCTGGAGCCATTCCAGCTTGTGGGGTATGGTCACTTTGTGGACAGTTGCACATGGATTTTGCAAGGTGCAAACTCTTGGAGTCCCCCTCCCACCAGGTTGTGAAGGCAGCGAATCATGATGGTGGACATTGCCTCTCTTTGTGTCTGTCTGTCTGTCTCTCTCTCAAAGTTTGCTGTGGCCTAGCTGATACTGTGGTGTTTTGGATGAACAGGTGTGGGGAACAAACTATGGGTGGGGGCCAGGGTCTTGCCATTCCATTTCATTTGTGGTGTGTTTTCTAGGTCTGTAGCAATGTTTGTTTTTGAGACTTGGTTCTGCGGTTCCTGGTGACTTTGTTTGGATTTCTTGCTTTGACAGGTTGAGAAATGCCAGGAAGTTTTGTCGGTGACTTCTCTGTGTTTTCCAGTGGCAGTTTGTGTGGGAGTTCTTCTTCTTCTTTCTCTGGTGCGGGCTTAGATGGCTCATTTGTGCTCTAGGGACTGCGGAGCAAAGGGTTAGCAATCCCTTACTTGAAGAACATGTCAAGAGCTGCCCGCGAATAATGAGTTTGTTCATCCGCCGTGAGGTACAGATGGTTGGTGAGACTGCTGTGAAGTATGGATGATTGGTGAGACTGCTGTGAGGCTAAGTGACCATGAGTATTGCTTATCGTAGCAGTAGGGCCTCATATCTCTGAGGTTAGACATTAATGGCAGATGTATAATTCAGACTTCATACCCATCAGATGTTTGATGCTAACCTGTTATCCTACGGACTGTTTACATTTCAGGGGCAGTATTATTTGAGCCTTTTTCCCACTGTTGCTTATGGCTCTCTGTTTTTGTGTTTGCAGAGCTTGATAGCTACAATGAGTCCAGTTGTCTGTTCTCACCAAAGCCCATAGCTATTAACCAACTGGGGATGAATTTCAAAATAATCTGGGACATCCATAGCAATCAGGGCCCCTTCTCCTGATTTCAATATGCTTTAGCTCAAATATTGGCTCTGCTCCATATTATTCTAGGGCAGGGGTGGGTAGTGTGACACAGCTGCCTCTTAGACATGAGGTAAAGTAATTCATTTTCATTGTGGATTAGGGATTAGGGGTCATTTGGGGGGTCTAGTTTGGAGGAGACAATGAGAGTTTTTTGGTTGTTGAGGGTTGCGGTAGTTCTGCTATGGTCTACAAATTATGTGTATGGATCTTCAGCATACATTCCTTCTGGCTTTGTGTACATTAGGTGTGTGTTGTGAGTTTTTTTTTCTCTCTTTCTTTTAAGATTTTTGCACCCTTCGGGAATGAGGCTAGTGCAAAGGCTGCACACATATGTTCACAGTGCTAATAGTGTTGGGGGGGCAGGGAGGATTGCATATCACACTTAGTTCACTGTGTGCAGAAAAGACTGGCAAAGCAGTGGGGGTTTGGGAAGGTGTTTGTAGGTATTTGTGATGGTTTATAGGATGATACTAGGCTATTGGCCAGGAGGCCTTTATAGGCCTAGCCAAGAATGTTCCCTCAAAGTCAGCTCCTGCTTCCCCTGTCCAGTAGGGACATAGGTGGGATCTAAGGGGTATAGTTTCCCATCCAGCTGTCCAAGTTCCTCTTAAAGAGGGTGCTTGGTAAACAGGCAATGTATGTTTTGCCTCTGAAGTAAAGTTGCCACTGTACAAATTTTACAGAATGTTCAGTTTTGACTGCATAGTTGTAGTTGTTGTTCATCTGTGGTTTTCTGGAAAAGTACTGAGAAGTCATTGAAGAATGAAGTTATGTTTGGTATATGATTCAGTGTTGGGGGGTAATAAAACAAAACAAAAGCACTGCTCTGAGTTTCAGGGTGGTACAACTTGCCCTCCATTGCTTTCATTGCTATTAATTATTGGCATATCAAGGACTAACGTTAGAGGGGAGACAGTGGGGGTGAGGACGGTATAGTGCTTAAAGCATTTACTTTATTGGCATAAGATACAGGCTCTGATTTTGTATGGGGAATTTGGCTAGGCTTGGACTCCACAACGATAGTCGGTCGGTATGGCTTTATGGAGGCTGCAGTAGTCATTTAGGTACCTTGTCTGAGGGAGTTGGTGAATATGGTATTCATTGTTTTAGGTATTTCAAATAAATCATTCTGATAGCAAGTTAAATGTGGTGAGTTTATATAAAAATAAGAGGAATCACTAATACTGGGTGTATGTTGTTGTTTCAATTATCCCCTACATGTAGGGTTAAGTAGAATATACGTTTGTTGCTTCACTTGCATTCTTCATTTTAATAGATCAAACAAGTGGTGGTCCAGTCACTGCAGGGGTGGCATAACACCATTATTGTAGTATGTTCTTTTATTGTAAGCAGAAGGATTTCTTGGACGATATGGCAGAGTGCTTTTGGCAGTATAATTTGGTTGGGTGTGCAGAGAATTTTGGCATGAAAGAGAAGTGATGAGTACATAATTGGTCTTTTATTTACAGATGCGCAGAGGGACCATCAGCTGGTGGATTGCAGGAAGCGCTCATGAGAGGTGATGGATGCTAATCCTACTTTAATAAGTACTCACTGGACATGTCAGACTTGGTGCAAGGTGTGGTGAAAGGTAACTAAAATTAACTTACAGGTAGGGCAAAGCAGAATTGGCAGTGTTTAAAGGGAGTTGGAGTTGTCCATTAAGGGCTGGAATTATTGTGACGTGTTGGGGTATGCTCGGGGGGTCTATAGAAGGCTTTGAGGGGGCAGGTTGTCTTCAAATGTGTTTGTATTTCAGATGATTTACATTTTTCTCTTTCTTTGCAGATGGTGGTGTTATGTTGGGTGTTTTACATGTCGGAATGCTATGTAAGGCAGTAAATCATGATCGGCGCAGAGGTTCTATCAGTTGTTGGTCTGAAGGAAGAGCTCTTCCTAGGTGATTAAAGTTGCTACAAAAGGTTTTCAATTGCTGCAGCTCCAAGGAATCAAGGCCACAGGATTTGATGTAATTTTATTTAGTCATTTTGGTGTGTTTGCGTTGTGTATGGAAGGAACATGTGGTCATTGAAACTGCAGCAGCCTGAATTGGTTACATGGGTAATATATGGGGGGGTAAAGGACTTTGATTTTTTTTTATTCAATCAAATGAGTGTTGGAGTCAAAAAGTAGGACTATCCATTTCTTGCAAGGAAGGTAGTATTGGTGCAGCTGCAGTGGTGTGGGAAGGGGTAGGTTAGTTATTTTGTATGTTTCAGGGGCGACGTAAGGATGTGTAAAGTTTTTAGCATTTGCTGTTGGTGGATGCTAATCCTACTTTAATAAGTACTCATTGGACATGTCAGACTTGGTGCAAGGTGTGGTGAAAGGTAACTAAAATTAACTTACAGGTAGGGCAAAGCAGGATTTGTGGTGTTTAAAGGGAGTTGGGGTTGTCCATTAAGGGCTGGAATTAATAGGGAAGCTTTAAAGGGGAATTTAAGGCTAAGTGGTGGATTAAGGAGGGTGAGCTCTTGGTAGGTCTATTGGATTGCTCATGGGATTTGCATTGGTATCATAGTTTATCAGTGGTTTGCCTCAGCCAGTTCTCTGGAATGGCTGTTGGGCTAGGTGGATAGGATTGGTCATGGGATGTTTGAATTTGTTTACACACTTTACAGCAAGTGTTAGGTTTGGAGGGCATAATTTGGGGGGGGGGTTACTCTGTTAAAGGCTTGCATAAGCTGAGGTGCTAGAGCAGTGATTTGGAGCATTCGTTTTAAATAAACCGTCAAAGATTTGCTGGTTGCTTCTTCATTCTATGTGGTGAAATAATTTGGGAGGTTGTTTGGATGAGGGGATAGAGAGATAACTGGGGATGCTGAGTATTTGGAGTTCTGCTCAGATATGTGGTGGGCTGGGGATATCAAGTTCAATTTGTTTCACATGGAGCACCTAATCTAAACAGACATGGGTGGACACTCTAGGCTGAATTTACAGTTACTCATTAAGTTGTGAATTGCACTCTGGACGAATGGGAGATGGTTTGGTATGTAGGACTAAGATTATGTAGGGTTTGCTGGAGCACTTTAGTTATGTAGGTGTTGTGGGGAATACGTGAGGAAATTGGTTTAGTGTTTGGGGTGCATTTGGCAGGTGATTATTGGGGAATTAACTTGGTTAGGCTTTGGCAAATGAATGGCAAGTCATGGAAAATTTTATTGTTTGACAAAGGAGGCATATGGGGACCAGCTGGGGGGATTTGGGCTGGTGGCTGGTTAGACAGAAGGAAGGGTAATTGGTAGGTTGTATATAAGGATTGGATATTAAGTGGGTATAGAAGGTGTAGTTGGAGAGGTTGGGGATTAGAATTCATTGCCTTTTGTTTAATAAGGAAATGGTATGGCTTGTGTTGCTGAGTTGCTAAAATGCCATGATGGTTGATGAGCTGTTTTATTGCTTATAAGGGATAGTTAGTGTGATGGCAGGATTGATAGACAACAAGATTTTAATAATATTTATTTTGGTTATCTTAAGCAGTGAAACAGGGCTGGGATGTGGCATCATGGTTTGTTCTTGCTTCTGTGTGGCTTCAGATAGCCGTGGGTTTAGTGTTGGTTGTCCAGTTGAAGGGTAATGATCGGGGAGTCATTAGAATTGTTATTGCTCTGGCATTAAGGTGAGCTCATTTGGTTATTACTGGATTGGGTGGTAATTGGGGTTGCAAGGTGGCATGATGGCATGTAGTTGACTCTTCGTGGTTTTATAATGCCCTTGAAGTCATTGTGGAGCTGCCATTGGTCATGAGGTAAGGATTATTTAGCTCATGCACAGTGGGTATGCTAGGTTATCTCAGCATAGGTGAAGGGTCAGTGTTTTTGTTTTCAGTGGATTAGGTAACTGGTTGTTTTGTTAGGTGATAGGGTTTTAAGGGATGATGACTCTGTTCCAGCTTGGTTAGTGGGGACGGGGTACACCAAATGATGTTTGGCCAGACGCCTTAATGGTAGTTAGATTGCTGGAAGTTTGTTGAAGAGAGGGGGAACAGCCTGGTCAGGCTGGTGGGTGGAGAAGAGGGGCAGGCTTGCCCTCTTCTGTTCCTCGCTTGTGTTGGATGGTCAGTTCAATAAGTTGGGAAAGGAAAGTGAGTGGATACACTGCTTGATAAGTACATAAGCAAGTGGAGGAAGCTGCTTATTTGGTTGAAGGTATAATGCAATAAATGGTAATGGAAGTGAGCGGGTACACTGCTTCTTAAGTGAGTGGAAGTATGGATGCTGCTTACTGATCAGGATGAACAGGTTTAGTCTGTCCTGTCCTATGATAATGTTACATGGATGGTATTTGACCTGTATCATGTTTTGGTTGAAATGAATGAATATTGGTTAAAAATTATGTTTATGGAAATTCAATAAAGGTCGTCAAATGTCATTCAGTGTGATGTGTTTCTTGAAGGGTACTGGGACAAATGAGGTTTGGAACAGACCAATTTGTCCAGGGACATCTTCAAGTGGAGTTAGGTAAATAGAGTAGCAGGAATTAGGAGGATAGGGGGAGGATAGGGTTAAATAGGAATGTATGAGGTTTAGGAGGAAATGAGGTAGGGGTAGGGAGGGGCTTAAAGGATTTTAGGCAAGTGTAACTGGAGTAGGAGCACATTTTGGCATGAACTTGCTACCCACCCTCCCTCTCCTTTTTTATTAGTGGGGAATATGGTTATTTTTTAGTTTGGTTAGGGAGGAGAAGAGGAGCAGGCTTACCCACTTCTGTTCCCCCTCTGATGTTGGATGGTCAGTTCAATAAGTTGGGAAAGGAAAGTGAGCGGTTACGCTGCTTGATAAGTACATAAGCTAGTGGAGGGAGCTGCTTATTTGGTTGAAGGTATAATGCAATAAATGGTAATGGAATTGAGTGGTATGCTGCTCCATAAGTGAGTGAGTGGAGGTATGGACGCTGCTTACTGATCAGGATGAGCAGGTTTACTCTGTCCTGTCCTATGATAATGTTACATGGATGTTATTTCGGGTGTACTTTTGAAGAACGAAAGTTCACTACTTCAAACTTCAAAAGTACACCCACACTAATGCGAAAGTGCACTTTTGCGAACCCGCTAGACTGAACAGACTAGCAATCATGGACCTTAGGTTTAGGGCATGGGTTAGGGTAAGGGGATAGTTTGTAGGGCTATCCCCTTACCTTGACCCGTGCCCTAACCCTAAGGTCCGTGACTATCACACGACAGTGGAAGACATTCCAAATCGGGCTATGTCCTCCACTGTGGTGCGATAGTCGCAGACCTTAGGGTTAGGGTACGGGTTAGGGTAAGGGGATAGTTAGTAGGGCTATCCCCTTACGTTGACGCGTGCCGTAACCCTAAGGTCCATGACTATCGCACCACAGTGGAGGACATAGCCTGTTTTTCAATGTCCTCCATTGTGCTGCGGTAAGTTCTTTCTAGTGAGCTTAAGCGAAACCGCACTTTCGTTAAAGTGCACTTTCGCTTAAGTGGGGATACTTTCCCATTTTGCAAAAGTGAATTTTCGTTGTAGGAAAGTACACCCATTATTTCACCTGTATCATGCTTTGGTTGAAATGAATGAATAGTGGTTAAAAATTATGTTTATGGAAATTTAATAAAGGTCGTCAAATGTCATTCGGTGTGAGGTGCTTTAGGGGACTGGGACAAATAACAAAAATTAGCATACAAAACCTTTATTCACTGCTTTTGTCTTCAGACTTTTTCAGTATGCAATGCTGAAATAATGCATTCTAAGTATTCGTACACGAAATTGCAAATGTGCATTCAACTATATGACAGATGTTCAAACTATGCAAACATCAAACACCTATCACACAGTCAAAACTGTTTGAATCACAAAGATATGAACAATCAAAACATCAAATCAGACAGATTTGAACAAAAACAAATCTGCTTTTTTTTCAGGAGGCAAGTCCCCTTAGTCCACCCACCCCCCTTGATAATTATGTATATGAACTCTGAGATTGCAATATAGTGGGGTAAACAGTAAATTTCCATATCTACAATGTACCTTGATCTTGTACAGTAGAAAATCTGGAAAGCTTGATCAGCTGTTATTCAATCAGTTGTACCGGCTTTATTTGCAGTTTGACAAGTGAACTTGTCAATAGGTTGAATGTAAACCATATGTTTTTTGTTTATCTGTTTCTTGGCGTATATGTGTATATTTAAATATATAGCTATAGATATGTTCACAGTATTGATGTTCATAACAGTGAATCCAGAAGACTGAAAAGGCACAACACTGAAGTGCCATAACACTGAAATTGAAAAGGTCAAACTGAGCAGGTAAGTGATTGTGTGAGATTGTCATACAGCTGGGTTTGGGGTTTTCCCATTCCCAGCTGCAGTGTGATCTTGGTGTTGGTGTATGTAAATAGCTGTGGGACTTGTCCCCCCTGCAAATTGTATTTATGTGTCTTTGTTGAAAAGGAAAGCCCGACTGGGAAGAGCCCATTTTCAGCAGAGGCCCAGGAAGAAAAGTTCTACCACGCACCATTTTTATTAACAAGTGAATTTAAGACAATTCTCAGAAAAGCAACAGTTCTATTTCTCATGAAAAAACAAACACAATTATAATACAAGTATATACAGTAAAGTATTTACACCAAGAATTGTAAGTCTATACAGTTGTCCCAGCTGTAAAATCTTGCAGGAAGTAAATGGAATGATACTGCGGAAGGGAGAATGTTGAAAAGTTTAGTGTTCTCACATTTCAGTAATGAAAGGTTTGCAAGGAGCTCAAGATACATAATGAAGTAAGTTAGAAAATTATGCCTGAAAGAAGATTTTATTATTGTATAGGTTTGTAAAGCGTTCAAAAGATATAATGGAGTAATTTATAACATTATGTAGGAGGGGAATGGAGATATTAGTACTGTATAGGAGGATAGCATATAGCTGATAGAGCAAGTACAGGATTAGTTCTCTTTAGGCTGCTGTTCCAAACTGGTGCATCTAGAAAGTTTATAACTTAGGTATACAGATGATACATGAGAGGGATAGACCAGTAGATGGGGGCAGTTAGAAAAAAAGCAAGATGAGAAATGTTGTTTAAGAGGGGAGTGAAAAGGGATGTATTGATTCACTTGCAGGAGGGAAAGTTGCCAGGGGTGTAATGATTCAAATAGAGGAGGGCAAAAACTTAATGATAAGCAAAAAGAAGATTATGCTTTCATAAGAGGTCCCAACCTGGTCATGAGCATGACCAGGACTGGGTAAGATATTGTTTGACCTGTATTTTATCATTTGGGAATTTGTTAATCATTTTTACTTGTGTAGGGATGGCATTCCAGAGTTTGGAGATGTAACAGGAGTATAAAGCTTTTATAGTTAATGTTTTTAGTTTTGATGTTGTGGCACTTCAATGTTGCGCCATTTTGATTTTCTGGTTTGCTGTTATGAATGTTGATGTCATGAATGTTCTAACAGGGACCCATATATGTATCTATATATATAAAATATATATATATCTATATATATATATATATATATATATATGTGTGTGTGTGTGTGTGTGTGTGTGTGTGTGTACATATACATATATATGTGGGTCTTCTTTGGATAACTGAAAATCCAAACTGCAGAAGATGAAAAGGCCGAGACAAGAATCACGAAAATGAAAATGCCAAACCACGTAACTATTCCCAAGGTAAGTAAAGATTCACCCAATGTGGGGAATCATGCCCCTTTCCCACCTGTAGTGTGATCCCAGAGCTGGCAGATATAGTTAGGGAGGGTATGGAGGGTGCATTCCCCCACCTAGGTGGGTTTTAGATAGATTGTTGTGTTTTACTGTACTTACATGGTTCGGTATTTTGATTTTTGTGATTCTCATCTCGGCCTTTCCGTCTCTGGTGTTTTGGATTTTCGATTATTCAAAGTAGATCCATATACACATATACATATATATATATATACACAAACACACACACATACATACACATGTATGTATGTGTATATATATATATATATATATATATATATATATATATATATATATGTATGTGTGTGTGTATATTTGTGTGTGTGTGTGTGTGTGTGTGTGTGTGTGTGTGTGTGTGTGTGTGTGTGTGTGTGTAGATACATATTTGACCATGAAGTGTCGTAGTGGTTTTACCAACACAAAATGCCGACTATCCCCTACTTACTGAAATGTAGTTATCCACTCTCATCTACAAGAAAAGTATGCAGTGGAATAAAGCAGTTAAAGTGTTCTTACATGAAATTGCATACGCATGTTAATATATATGGTTATGATGAGTCCTAATGGTTTTACCCTGATAAACACCTCCCATTCACTACATATTGCAGCATAACTACTATGTACTCTAAACTGCATGTAAAGTAACCAGAATAAAAAATTCTTTGTAAATCAACATTAAAATATGCTTAACCTTGTGCAGTATGCCAGCACTGTTTGCAGTATGGGCAATATACATAAAAAATGGCTCAACATTTGGAGGTTAAAATAACATGCACAGATTTATTAAAACAACTTAATAAATAGTAAGTGTTTTTGCATACACCTAATTAGACAAAAGCATGGAATCATTTAAGGGCCTAGCATTAACTGTATGGCTCGCTCTAATAAAGTGCTGCTCCCACGGTGTGACAATTTGTGATTCAGAGACATGTTAGCTATGACAAAGTAACACCTCATTACAGAATCGTTTGCATGTCTCTGAGATGCATTTATACTACAGCATGCAGATCATTGCTGATCTGCACAGCATGATAGTAAACTGCTGGTTATTTAGGCAGTGTGTTCCCCCAGGTCTCACACACACACACACACACACACACACACACACACACACACACACACACACACACGTACAAAGTACACAACACACACACTTGTGCACACACGCATACAAAGTACACAACACACACAAACACACACATGCGCACACACACACACACACACACACACACACACACACATACACACACACACAAACACCTAAAGTACACAACACACACACACAAACACATGTACAAAGTACGCAACACACACATACAAACACACACACACACACACACACACACACACACACACACACACACACACACAAACACACACACACATACACACGTAAAAATTACACAATACACATGCACACACACCCACACCACAGTTCCATTACCTGTCCATAACCTATCTATCCTCCCATGATTCAGTATTCAAAAATACCAGCTATCAAAATTCCTTAATATCTAACTAATTATCCCTATTATCTTCACATAACTCTTTGGACTGATGATCACTTACAAGGGAAACAACTCTTTTGTAACTAGTATATCCAGTGGAATGCTGAAGTAAAGAATTCTAACAATTTATACATGGATTGTGTAAACAACTTGATATATATCATCTATATCTCTAGCTATATATATATATATATATATATATATATATATATATATATATCTTCAGTTATTTTTTAAAAAATCAGTAGTGCTTTTCACAAATTCATAAAAAGCTCTTTAAGTCATCTTCTGGACCCTTACAAATATATATATATATATATATATATATATATATATATATATATATATATATATATATATATATATATATATATATATATATATATATGTATATATATATATATATATATATAGAAACTGTTAACTTTACTGTATTTTTCAATTTAATGCAACATGTATGCATAATTTATAGTTGTACTGTGGAGCTTTTGTCTCCGGGCCTCCACTGAAAAAGGGCTTTGTCCCAGTCGGATTATCCCAGTCAACAAATGTAAAATAAAATAAAATACCAAAACTTAACTTAAAAAAATTTTCATTTTAACATGTCATAAAAGCTTATTAGTAACATAACAACAAGTATCCAAGAAAAACAGCTGTGTCAGTATACAGGGTGTATATCCAAAGTAGTATTTATTGCATAAATTACACAAGCGCTTTCACACTAACTTAATTGTAGGGCTTTTTCAAGTGTTAAAACAGTATCACTGTCTGTTAGCCATCTTTAAATACCTGAGTTCAAAAAAAGGCGCCAAAAAAGACATGTTAAATTTAAAGTGAAAGCACACATTTAAAATCACAGAATGCAATCATTCAAAAATAAAAGTAAAACACATTAATGTCCACTTATTCCATTGAAAGTACAAAAACAATACTTAAAAAATACTTAAAAAATATATGTATAGTATAAAGGTTTAAACACAAACAACCTATAAATACCATAAGTAAAATAATCTTTTTGAAATATATCCACTAAAAGAAATTAATTTCACCAATAATACCATATAATCGGTAAGCCCTGGGGGGTGGGCAGCATTCAATCTTATTTGCCAGTAGGTCTCCCTACAGCATAACCAATTCTCCCAGTCTCCCCCTTTGGGATCTATTGGGACTTGTTCAAGAATTCCAAATCGGAAGCCTGTATGCTCAGGCTCATTTTGTAGGTGCTTACTTAATGCATTATTTGTATTTCCTCTCCTAATGTTATACAAATGTTCAGAAATGCGTTTATTCAACGCCCTCTCTGATTTCCCTACGTAGAAACCTGGACAGTCTCTACACAGGGCTAAATATACAATACCTTTAGTGTAACAGTTAATCTTCTTGAAATAAATCCTACTATTACCATCATTTTTTAAGGTAATAGCCATTTCCTCCAAAATGTACCTACAATATCCACACTTACCACATCTATTTGTACATTTATCTGGGTAGTATGTATTCCTATAAGTACTACTTTCAAAAACTTTTTTTAAATTCATTCCTGTTTTAAAAACAAAGTTAGGTTCACCACCCACTTTGTGCACTATATCCTTATTGTGTCTTAACATCTTCCAGTTCATTTGAACTAGGGCCTTAACATCCTTAGCAGTGTTACTATGTTTAAGTACAAAAGACCTTTTAAAAACCTGTTCAACAACCACTCCATCACCCATAGAGGTTTCCAGTACTTTCCCCAAAATGAGTTGGTACCTTGTAGCACGCCCTTGTATGATTTCACCTGACACTTGTTTAATTAACCAGTTAGGGTAACCCCTTGAAGTAAATAAATCAGACATAAAATCAATTTCTACTATAAAATCACTCCACTCTGATGTCATTCTGGCCGCTCTGACCATTTGGCCCTTAGCAATACTCTTTTTTTGTTTCCAAGGGTGGCCACTCGTATAAGGGAGGTAAGCTAAAAGTGTCCTTTCTGTGAATTCTTGATTTTAATCTCCCTTCAGTTTTATCTAACCTCACATCCAGGTAGTCAATCCCACCCTGGTCAAATTTGAATGTAAATTTTAAGAAGTCAGTAGTAGAATTCAAAAATTCAATAAAGTCAGAAATAACATTCACTGGTCCTTCCCATATAATGAACAAGTTGTCCAAAAAACGTCGGTACAACCTAATATTTTTCCAAAATACAGAAGGGAACAAGTACTGCAATTCTCATTGAAGGAGAACTAGATTTGCATAAATGGGGGCACATGCTGCCCCCATAGCTACACCTCTAATTTGCTTGAAAGTTTCCCCTTTAAAGTACACAAAATTGTTTTCTAAAACTATTCTCATAAGTTCAACAAGTATATCAATATCAAAACTCAAAAGGGACTTTTGGTCTTTCAAAAGTAGCCACAAATAGTCCAACCCCTCATCAGTCGGAATACAGGTGAACAAATCAACCACGTCAATGGTTAGGAAATATGTTTCACCTTCATATGGTTGCAAAATTAAACTGCGTAAAAAGTAAAAAGTGATTTTATAGTAGAAAGAAGGGTAACTGTTACACTAAAGGTATTGTATATTTAGCCTTGTGTAGAGACTGTCCAGGTTTCTACATAGGGAAATCAGAGAGGGCATTGAATAAACGCATTTATGAACATTTGTATAACATTAGGAAAGGAAATACAAATAATGCATTAAGTAAGCACCTATAAAATGAGCCTGAGCATACAGGCTTCCGATTTGGAAATCTTGAACAAGTCCCAATAGATCCCAAAAGGGGAGACTGGGAGAATTGGTTATGCTGTAGGGAGACCTACTGGCAAATAAGATTGAATGCCGCCCACCCCCCAGGGCTTAACGATTATATTTCTATTAATCCTTATTTAATCAAAAAAGCAGAAGTTTTAGAATGGTATTATTGGTGAAATTCATTTCTTTTAGTGGATATATTTCAAAAAGATTATTTTACTTATGGTATTTATATTTTGTTTGTGTTTAAACCTTTATACTATACATATATTTTTTAAGTATTTTTTAAGTATTGTTTTTGTACTTTCAATGGAATAAGTGGACATTAATGTGTTTTACTTTTATTTTTTAATGATTACATTCTGTGATTTTAAATGTGTGCTTTCACTTTAAATTTAACATGTCTTTTTTGGCACCTTTTTTTGAACTCAGGTATTTAAAGATGGCTAACAGACAGTGATACTGTTTTAACACTTGAAAAAGCCCTACAATTAAGTTAGGGTGAAAGCGCTTGTGTAATTTATGTAATAAATACTACTTTGGATATACACCTTGTACGCTGACACAGCCATTTTTCTTGGATTTTGGTTTAGACTTTACAGTTTGTTTTTCCACTCATTTTATTCTTGGTATAACAACAGGTATATATGTAGTGGCTCAGATATACTTGAACAGACTTACAATAAAATTGCCAGATTTGCCACTAATCTCTCCATAATTGCCATCCATACCTCCTTAAAAAGCACTCCATTGGCCTGAATCTAACCAACTATTACTATTACTTCTATACATTACCCACCCACCCTCCAATGACCCCTTCCTGCCCCTGCCCCTGTAACCTTGTGTCTTAATTTACCCCCGTTCCCACCCATACACACAACAAACTCATAACTCCTTGATATCTACAAAAAAAAAAAAAGAATATTGGAAATTATAAGTACTCTGGCCATGTGTTCAAACACATTTCCCATTAATATAAGGCAGATCTTCCAAAAATACCTGCTTAAACATGAACGTAAGCACTATCTACTAAAGACTTGGTTGTGCCCATGTCTAACTGTCGTATGTTTCCTTCATCTTACTCATCTCTTATCTCTCTCCTCTTTTCTCTGTCTTGTTCATAGGTTCATAGGTTCATAGGTAGGTACTAAGCTATCGTCCCAAGGGCCTAAGTAAGCCTAGCCAACAAAGTTCCCTGGCTTACGCCAACCCAAGAAAGTTCTTTTCCTGTGCCCCTGCCAAGCAGAGCCACAAAAGTGATCCCCGGGGTATATTTCCCATCCACTCATCAAGATTTTTCTTGAAGAGTGTTAATGAGGAACTTTGCTTAACATAGATGGGTAGCTTGTTCCTGAATATGGGAAGTCTCTGGGACATGAATCTATCCCTCCAGCAAGTCCTGTATATTGTGATGGAAAGGTTTAGGTCCCTAGAGTGTGTATCTCGGAGGGATTGGGATTTCTTTAGGTGTAGCATGTCCAACAGCTGTGGGTTTGACATAGCTTTATATGTTAGGCAGAGATCACCTCAGAGTAGGTGATATGCTACAGAGTAAAGCTGGAGTTTTTTGAGATGATCAGTGTAGGGCATTTTTTGAGGCCAGTAATTCTCTTTGTGAGGTAATTCTGTGGCCTTTCCAGCTGCTGCAGATGTCTTTTGAGGTACATTCCAAAAGGGGCATTGTACTCTATAATGGGTCTAATGAGTGTCGAGTAGAGGGGAACATTGACCTCTTTTTTCCTGGATGAGAACTCTTTTATGATGAGATGAGCCATGTAGAAGGACTTTCTGACTACTGTGGTGATGTGACTATCAAAGGAGGGACTACTGTCCACCTGGGTCCCAAGGTCTCTTATCACACATTCGGTGTTAAGAAGACTGCTGCCCGTGTGGTAGTTCATGGGTAAAGAGCTTTTACCTAAGGGGATAACAATGCACTTTTTGGCATTGAGCTTGAGGCCATGACTCTGACACCAGGCATCTGTCTCAGTGAGGCCTTTCTGTAGGATGTCCACATCATTTGGGGACTTGACTATAGCTCCTAGTTTGCAGCCATCTGTGAACTTCATTAGCCAGAGGTCTTCTGTGTTAGACTGTACTTCAGAGAAGTAGATGCCAAACAGGAAAGGTCCCAGGACTGAACCCTGTGGTACTCCACTTGTCACAGGTTTGAAGTCAGATTTGGAGTCTGCAACTTTTACAGTGTGGGTTCTGTCAGTGAGCCAGTTGGCAACCCATCTTGTGACATAGGGATTTATACCTAGTTTAGTGAGTTTAGCTATAATTCCAGAATGGGGGATGGTATCAAAAGCCTTGGTGAGGTCAAGATAGGCTGTGTGAACCACCTTACCCTCATCTATGGCTTTGGTGACTACCTCAAAGAAGTCGACCAGGTTCAGGAGGCAAGATCTGCCTTTCACAAATCTGAACTGGGTGGGTTCCAGAGTTTGGAGGTTACCAATGTCTTTGTTTATGAATTCCATGATGATACATTCTGTGGCCTTGCAGACCAGGCTCATCAGGCTAATAGGGCGATAGTTCCCAGGATCAGTGGTGGCTCCCCCTTTATGGAGTGGGATAACTGTTGCTGTGCACCATTCAGTGAGCACAAAGCCTGACGTGAGGCTATGATTGAACATTGTGCTTAGATGTGGAGACAGTTTGTTCTGAAGTTCATGTAAAACGCAGCCTAGGATGTTGTCCGGTCCCATGGATGCTGTGTTTTCGGCTTTAGAAAGTGCTGCTTTTACCTGTGAAGTTGTGATTACATGGACTCTGCATTCTTCCTATATAGATATGGGCCCTTTAGGAGGTATAAGGGGGGTAAAGTTAGCACTGAACCTATCTTCCAGGATGTTGGCAATATCAGTTTGTTCTGTAATTTTTGTGCCATTGTGCTGTAACTCAGTGCAGATCTGGGTGTTGCCATTGAGATTCTTGACATAACTATAGAATGCTTTGTGGTTGTCCTTAGAATCAGTGGCAATCTTGTTTTCATAGCTAGCTTTGGAGGATCTTATAAGGGATCTCAGCTTCTTGCTGAGGCTGACCAGGGAGCTCCTCCACTCATGGGGTTTTACTCTCCTTTGTAACAATTTCTTCCTTCTGTTGTAGAGTTTGTTTATGGCAGGGGACCACCAGATTGGCTTCCTTTTTTTGGAGGATAGTGTCTTGGTTCTGTTTGGGATAGCATGATCCATGCACTCGTGTAAGTGCTTATAGAGTGCATTTGTGTAGGATTCAGCAGTCATAACTGTATTGTCCATCTGCATGGGTGTCATGAAGTTCACCACTTCTGTCTTAAGAAACATGAAGTTGGCTATGGAGAAATTCTTTACTGTGGTTTCCTTAATGGGGGGGGGTGTGTGTGGATATCTAGGGCGATTAGCTTATGGTCGGATCTGACCAAAGAGGAGTTGACTTCAGGTGTGGAACACTGGTCACTCATGTTGGTAATGACTAGGTCTGGGATATTGTTGGTTACCACCATGCATTTCAATGCCAAGTCTTGCACCCAGGACCCTGTGCACTACAGTCAAAGCAACATACCACTATGCCATTGCTACTATAACATTTTTTCTGGTTTTTAATTTCAATATATATTCTTGGATTTAAAACATAATAATTGTATCAGCACCTTGTCTCTATCTGTCAGATACTTTAAGTGTATCTCATATCTTGTACCAATTTGGTAATCTCATTTTTACTTTTCTGTATTATTGTCTTCTACAGTATGAGATGATGTTAACTGTTGTTAATATTTCACATGTTATATATCCTGTACAACGGTTCACTATTGTCATGCTTCTAATTTTATAATATTGTGAACTAATTGGAGATTTTCTCGTCGGGTCTCCACTGAAAATGGGCTTTTGGCTCAGTTGGACTAACTCGGTTAACAAATGTCAAATAAATAAATAAATAAAAATATAGCCCCTGTTCCTGCCACTGTTGGCCTCACTGGAAGATCAGCTTTATTCGTGTGTACATTTGCTGCACCACAAATAGCTGGTATCATTGATCTCAGTACATACAATACATTATAATATGAACTGAAATATTACAATAAATCATTACAAATTAAACCATTAATAAACATCCACTCACTAGTATTGTCAGCATATCTACAGGACTTATCATTTTTTTCTTTGTCACTTCACTGGAAAACTCATTGTAGCTAAGTAAAAGAAACCTTCTATTGTAATAAACATTTGTATTTATGACTAGCAATGCAATGCCTTTATCAGCTTTCATTTTAAGAATATTTGCCTCTTCTTTTATATTGAACGACTCATTTTCTATTTAACCTAATCAATTTTTTATGGCATTTAGCTGATAGTGCATGGCATATATCTGCCTCACAAGAGTTTTCAAAAGCTCCTTCTGCTGGATGCAGTGATATAACAACATCACTATTTCTTTTTAAATCTTATTGGCCATATTGCTGGCATTAAAGTGTAATTTGAAATTTATATTATGTGTATATCTCTTTAATTCTACCAATGTAACCATTACTAAGGCTTGTCTTGCAGTTACAGAGGTTAATCCATGTTTTAAAAGTCATAATTCATCTTCAGAAAACATCCAGCTAGAAAAAGTATACATTTTGAAACAGACATTATTATTGTCCTGACATTTTATGTCCTCTTCTTTCAGTTCCTATTCCAGATCTCCTTGGGTCACTTGGGAAAATGATTCCAGTTCTGTGGCTAAGTGGATGTTACTTCTACCCCAATTCTTTTGCATTGATACACGGGTCACTGTAGGACTTGCATAGTCTAATGATATTGTTTTTTTTTCCTCAAAAAATGTTTTATTTTCAATTAAAATAACATTTACATAATATTTTTAAATATCATTTTAAACAACTATATACAATATTTACAGTAGCCTGACTTTCAATTATATACACTGCATGTTATTAAATATAGAATTAACAGATCAGTTAGCAGAGATACAATATTGATTATTGCAGTGCGTCCCACAAAGATATAACTTTTTTTCCAAGGATTATTTAGCAGTGGCCTGGGATAGATTCATAGTTCTCTGATTTTTATTTCCATCAATGCAGTTGTCTTCAGTAAAGTGTAGAAGTCTTCCAAGGTCAGGGGTGTATTTGAATTCCACCTTCTGGTTACGCATTTCCTAGATATAGCAAGTATTGTTCATAACAAATACATATTTGTCTTATTCAGGTAGGGACCTTCATTTACATTTAGTATAATCAATGCTTTAGTTAAGGTAAAGGATTCATTAAATTAAGTTTGTAAAAATGATTGATTCCATTCCAATATGATTTAATTTTATTACATTCATAAAAATATGAATCCAGTCTGCTTTATTTGACTTTTTCACACCTCCAGCACAAAACATTTGTAGTAGTACTGATTTTTTTTTAATTCTATCTGGTGTTAAAAATGCTCTGTGTAAGTATTTCCAGTTAAATATTTTCCAGTACTGTGTGTTAAGAGGTGTAATTAACTGATAGTAAGATGTTAGTTTTAATTTCTTCTGTTAACTGCAATGACTGACCTTTTGTTAAGAACTGCCAGTATGATGGTTTGGGATTGTTTTATGTGTTATTAACTCTTTATATAGATTTGAAATGGAATTTTTCTTTTCACAGCTATTATATATAAATTCATACAGAAAACCTATTAGATTTGGAATATCTTTAAATGAGGAATTATTTATTAATCTGCATAAATCATGAGTGTACATTAGAATGCTTTGTAAGGTTAACCAGTCATGTGTTGGAATATTGTAAGCAGTTTTTATCATATGTATATCTAAAACATTTCATTTATTTTCACATTGAAACCAGCATAAGAATCCATTTTGTTCCCAGGAGGCTATTGTTTCCCTATATATTTGGTGAGGAACGTTCTTAGTGATGGTAAATGGGGTTAAAAGGTCAAACCAAAGTCTTTGATCTATGTTTGCATTGATAAGTGTCCTAAAGGAATTGATGTAATGATTAATCAGTGTTGTTTTAGAAGGTTTTGTTATACTATATTGTATACTTATGCATAATATGTACCAGGGTTTGTTTGATTTGTCTAATAATAAGCATTTTTTAACAGATTAAATTCATTTGTTAATATAGCAGATGTTAATTCTTTCCAGTTGGCAAAATAATTTGGGTTTATCCAGTCTATTGTAGTTTTAAGGACAGATGCTTTTATATATGTTTCTGGAAAGTTCAATCCTCATTGTTTCCAGGGTCTAATGTGATGAGTTAGAACTACTCTGTTCTTTTTGGGATACCATACAATTGCATTAAACATGAGTTTATTTCTTTAAGAATGCATCTTTCAGGAATTAACTGTATTGCTAATGTTACATATAGTATTTTTGGCAATAAGACCATTTTTATTAATTGCAATCTGTCTTCTAAAGTTAATATAATTTTGTTCCACTTTTATATATATATATATATATATATATATATATATATATATATATATATATATATATTTATTGTTTCAATAATGTTTTTATAATTTATTAATATTGTTTTGTTTATATTTTTGCATAACACTATTCCTAAATAATTTAGAGTAAGTTCTTCTTTTCCTATGATGGCTTTATCTGTAACTTGTAGTTATTTTTTTTATTTAAAAATAGAAATTTTGATTTTGATCTATTAAAGTGTAGACCTGAAATCTTATAAAATTTCTCCATTATTTCTTCTAGCTCTCCTAATGACTCTCTGGAGTTTGATAGGGTTAATAAAATATCATCAGCAAAAAGCATTATTTTAGATATGTACTGGTCATAGACTTCTATTCCTTTTATTCTTGGATTATTGTGTATTATTTCTGCAAGTATTTCTATAGCCAAAGCAAATAAAATAGGAGAAAGGGGGCATCCTTGTTTAGTACCTTTTGTTTAGATTCTGATGTGAAAGGACCTAATTTAATGTAGGCTAAGTTATTAATATATATGTTTTTTAGTAATAAGATGAAGGAGGAGGAAATTCAAATAATGCTAAAGTTTTAAATAGATATTCCCAATTGAGGGAATAGAAGGCTTTTTCTATGTCTAATCTGATTACAATTGTTTTTCTATCTTCATTATTCACATAATCTATAAGAGTAAGTATCCTGTAAATATTATCATGTGTGTGCCTGTTATATAAAAATCCAGTTTGATCATTATTAATTATAGGTTCATAGGTTCATAGGTTCATACTAGGCTATCTGCCCTAGGGCATTTATAAGCCTAGCCAGAGCGTGTTTGGCTTTCACCACCCATTTTAAATTAATTTTGCTATGCCCTTTTTTGAGGTTAGTATACTGTGCCTCTGTCTAACAGTGACACAGAAGTGATACCCGGGGTAAACCTACGATCTTCCATCCACTCATCAAGATTCCTCTTGAAGAGAGTCAATGAGGGACTCTGCCTAACCTGGACTGGGATTTTATTCCAGAGTGAAGGGAGCCTCTGGGTTATGAATCTGTCCCTCCAGCATGTCCTATTTATTTCAGTGCTGAGGTTCAAGTCTCTCGAGTGCGTAGCTCGATGGGATTTGGATTTTCTGAAGTGCAGCATGTCCATTAATTCTGGGTTGGGCATGGCTTTATACGTCAGGCACAGATCGCCTCTGAGCAGGCGGTATGCCACTGAGTAGAGCTGGAGTTTCTTTAACGGGGCAGCATATGGCATCTGTTTGAGCCCTTTGATCCTCTTGGTGAGGAACATTTCGGGTCTTTCCAGTTGCTGCAGGTGTCTGGTAAAGTACATCCCAAAAGGGGCATTGTACTCAATTATGGGCCTGATGAGGGATGAGTAAAGAGGCACGATGACCTCCCCTGATCTAGATGTGAATCCCTTCATGATTAGGTGGGCTGTATAAAATGTTCTTCTAACCACTTTGGCCACGTGGTTGTCAAATGAGAGATTGCTATCAACTTGGGTCCCCAGGTCCCTAATTACTTCTTCTGTACTTAATGGATTACCACCTATGTGGTAATTTGTGGGCACTTTGTTTTTGCCAAAGGGGATGGCTATACACTTTTTGGCATTTAGCTTGAGGCCATGGCTCTGGCACCAGTTGTCTGTTTCTATGAGGCCCTTTTGGAGGATGCTTGTGTCAGCTGGAGAGTCGATTATGGCACCCAGTTTGCAGTCATCTGCGAACTTGGTCAGCCACAGCCCTTCCATATTGGCCTGTACCTCCGAGAAATATATACCGAACAAGAGAGGTCCCAGGACTGAGCCTTGTGGGACGCCACTTGTAACTGGTTTGGAGTCTGACATGGCTCCAGCAATTCTAACCATGTGGGTTCTGTCCTTGAGCCATTTTGCAACACATCTAGTGACATAGGGGTTTATATTTAAACTGGTGAGCTTATCTATAATGCCCGAGTGGGGTATTGTATCGAAGGCTTTTGCGAAGTCCAGGTAGGCTGTGTGGACCACCTTCCCCTCGACAATGGCCTTGGTGACTGTTTCAAAAAAATCGACCAGGTTTAAGAGGCAGGATCTGCCCTTAACAAAGCCGAACTGGATAGGATCCAGTGTCTGTAGGTCCCCAATATCTTTATTTATGAGGTCCATGATGATCCTTTCCATAGCTTTGCAGACCAAGCTAGTCAGGCTTAAGGGGCGATAGTTTCCAGGATCCGTTGAGGCACCACCTTTGTGGAGAGGGACCACTGTTGCTGTATGCCACTCTTTGGGTACATATCCTGTAGTAAGGCTGAGATTGAACAGTAGTTTTATGTTTGGGTTTAGCTCTTCTTGGAGTTCATGTAGGACGCAGCCCGGGACACCGTCTGGTTCCATTGATGCTGTGTTTTTTGCTTTGAAGAGGTCGGCTCTTACCTGAGCATCTGAGATGTCAGGGGGGCAGCACTCTGCTGGGATAGATATTTGCCCTTTTGGTGGGGAGGGGGGAGAAGTTTGCGCTGAACCTGTCAGCTAGGATGTTGGCAATGTCTGTGGGTTCGGTGTATTTTTTGTCATTTTGGACTAATTCTGAGCATATCTGGGAATTCTCACCCAGGTTCCTAACATAACTAAAGAAAGCTTTGTGATTATCCTTAGTGTCCTGTGCAATTTTTCTCTCAAAGGTGGCCTTAGACGATTTTATGAGTGCCCGTAGTTTTTTGCTAATACTGATCAGAGATGCCTTCCCTTTTTGGGATTTTGCTCTGTCATGTAGTAGCCTCCTCCTTCTATTGTATAGTTTGTTTATGGCTTGGGTCCACCAGACAGGATGTCTGCCTTTGGAGGATTGGGTCTTGGTTTTATTTGTGATTGCATGATCCATGCATTCCTGAAGGTGTTCATAGAATGCGTTTATAAAGGATTCTGCGGTCTGGACCATATTTTCCACAGGCCCAGGGGCTTTGAAGGATTCCACCTCAGTTTTGAGGAGTGTGAAATTTGCTATAGAGAAGTTTTTCACTGTGGTTTTCTGGGAAGGGTGTGGGGTCAGGATGTGAATATCCAGTGAGATTAGTTTATGGTCTGATCTTACCAGTGAGGGATACACTTCTGGTCTGGAGCATAGAGTCCCCATGTTGGTGATGATCAGGTCCAGTATGTTTTCCCCTCTTGTGGGAGTGGTAACAAGTTGTTCCATAGCATTTGAGTTTATAAATTCTAGGAACCTTTGGGCTAGGGTGTTGGAGCTAGAGTAATGCTCCCAGTCTATGTTTGGGTAGTTGAAGTCGCCCAATATAATGGTGTTTGGAGAGACCTTCATATTTTCCAGTGTTCTCAGGAAGGCTGAGTGGGGTTCCTGGGTTTGGGAGGGTGGTCTGTAGCAGGCTATAAACTGGAAGGCAGTTTTACCCACTGTTAGTTGCACATGGATAGTCTCTGATGCTTCGTGCTGTGCCACCAACCTGGAGGTGTGGGTATCTTTGACGAATATTGATACTCCCCCTCCTTTTGCGGTTTGGTCCAAGTTTTGGGGCCAAAAAGCATGGTATGAGCTATAACCTGGTAGTGCCTGGGTGCTCTCGGGAGCCTTGAACCAGGTTTCTGTTACTGCACAGATATCAATGTTCTCCATGCTAAGGAGAGTTTCGAGTGCGTGCATCTTGAGGTTTAGACTTCTGGCGTTGAGTAGCATTACTCTTAGTTTCTTATCCCTTGTGATACCTATGGAGGTGGGTTTGTCTTTTGAGCCTTGCCTAAAAAAGGCACTATGGGGCTAGCAAGAGCCTTTGCCAATATCCGAAAGCCCATGGGTGACAGGTGCAAGTCGTCCCTAGTGAAGCATCGTGGCTTGTCGAGCATGTCATCCCAGGCTGACAGGCATTGGATCCTCTTTGAATGACACCAATACTTAAGCCAATTGTTGAAATTGATCATCTTGTCTTCATATTGTGGCATCATTCTTGGTGAGGGTAAGATGCTACTCAAGGTCAGGGTCATACCGGCCTGGGCTACATGCTCAGAGAGCTCCTCTATGTCTCTTTTCATGTAGTCCAGGGAGGTGTGTCTCAGGTCATTCACACCAGCATGGACAATGACTGAGTCATATTTGTATTTGCCTTGGAGTGACCTGAGTGCTTGTGTTATGTGGCAGATCCTAGCACCCGACCGGCAGCTCACCGTGACCTTTTCCTTGTTCAGCCTGGTGAGCAGGATGTCAGTGTGCCTGATGATAGAGTCACCTATTACAAGTGTATCAGGTGTGTTGTTTAGCCTTAAGGGCTGTGACTGTTCGGCACACTGGCTTTGTGAGCTATGTGTTGCACGTGTTTTGTTTTGGGTAGCGGTTGCTTGGGTGTCTGCTTTGGAGGTCTCTGCTGCTTAGGCAGATTTTTATTTAGAGCCTCTGAGTATGTTTTTGTGTGTTTATGTGTTTGGTTTGCTGTCGTGGTAGGTCTATGTGAGACTGGAATTGTAGTGAGTGTGGTTTCCTTCTCCTCCTGACTGGTTACACCAGTACTGAGTTGAGAGAGCTTAGCCTCCAGTTTGGCTATATGGTTGCATCTCTCACATGTGTTGGAATTTGTTGGGAGGAGGAGAGGGTTGTCTGTGTACATGAGGCAATTGTAACATTGCCTCAAGATTCCCAGATTCACCAGCTGGACCGGAGAGGAGATTGACAACTGACCTTTGGACAGGCTAGAATAGTATTGGGAATTCCTTTATAATTGAAAGAAAGGGCCAATGGGGAACAAGGTACTCAATGGGAGTTTGTGAGGGTGTAGTGCTTTTAATTATTTAGTTCTGACTTAGTGAGCAAGTGCCAGATAACTTAAATGCAATGTGTTACAGGTAACTTAAATGCAAAAACGACAAACAGTAACTTTTTTTCAAGTGAAACAAGGAAATAAGTACAGTAAGCAATGCAGATATCACTAGGGATCCACAGAAGTGCTGAAAAGCTGTGTTTTAGGTGAAATTAGCATTTCAAGGACATAACAAGAAAACAAACAACAAGCATACAAACAAAGCTAGATTCAGCAGGCCTGGATCTAGTCTATGCTACAGCAAACAAGGTGTACCAATTTCAGTAAGAAACAGTTCAAATATGCAGGCACTATAAGCCTTTAACCAGAAATTCCCATCTCAGAAGGGCAGAGTCCAGCTTCTCCTCCCACAAGAGTGCAGACCACGAACCTTCTTAATGTAAAATAACTGGCCTGAAGCCCAAGTGCTTAAACCAGAACTAATGCACTTTTAGAATAACAGACACTGAGCCCTCAATCAGCAGTTCCCTGCTTAGAAGGATGTAAGCTACCTGTCCTACCACCACAGTGCAGGCCACAAACTTTCCTAATGTAAAACAACTGGTCTGAAGCCCAAGTGCTTAATCCAAAAGACTTAGAATGATAGCTACACTTTAATCAAGTTACTACCAAGCAGTAATAAATACAATTGAATACTTTAAAGAATGCCTGGATTAATGCTCAAGTTATACAAACAAAGCTAGATTCAGCAGGCCTGGATCTAGTCTATGCTACAGCAAACAAGGTGTACCAATTTCAGTAAGAAGCAGTTCAAATATGCAGGCACTATAAGCCTTTAACCATAAATTCCCAGCTCAGAAGGGCAGAGTCTAGCCTCTCCTCCCACAAGAGTGCAGACCACGAACCATCTTAATGTAAAATAACTGGCTTGAAGCCCAAGTGCTTAAACCAGAATTAATACACTTTTAGAATAACAGACACTGAGCCCTCAATCAGCAGTTCCCAATTTACAAGGATGTAAGTTACCTGTTCTGCCACTACAGTGCAGACCACAAACCTTCTTAATGTAAAACAACTGGTCTGAAGCCCAAGTGCTTAAACTAAAAGGCTTAGAATGAGTTACACCAAGCAGTAATAAATACAATTGAGTACTTTTAAGATGACGCAAAAGCAAATTAAAGTAGGAAGAAACACAAATACAGTAAAAGCAGATACATTTTTTTTTAAAGTGGAAAGAGAGAAAGGAAAGAGAGAAAGGAGTAGCAGAAACTAAGCTGACTGGCCTTCTCAAATGTTCTCCCTGTACTGGGTAGAATGAGGTAATGACACTAGACTGGGAGGAGGGTCCCAGATCAAATTTACAGTAGGGGTGGTCAACTGCAAAGCCACCAACTATAAAAACACTATACCAACAGGGAAGGAGGGTGGGAAACAAACTGCAGAAATGTTTCTCACAGCTGAAAAGCAGCAGTGAGCCTTTAAATGAAAGTTTTAAACAGCTAAAGGAGCCTCTAGAAAAAAAAGTTTAACTGCAACAAGTTATTAGAAACAAACAACCCAACAGATGCTTAATAAAAGTGGACAATTTCCACTTAATACCTCACACACAGTGAAACTACCTAGAAAAATACACAGTACACAAAGTGCTATAAATAACAAAGAAATAAAGAACAAAATAAACAAAAAACAGGATACTTAATGTTATATATTATAGCTCTGTTTCCTCAGTGTCCTTCCTTCGATCAAGCTCAGTGTGAAATGGCAGAACACTCACAAATGAACTTCTTAGGTAACAGAAAGTTGAAACCTGAGACAGTTTTTAAGAAAGAAAGTGTCTTTGAAAGTAGGATTTTCATTCTGTTAGCTAGGATTGACATGAATATTTTGTAATCATTGTTCAGTAATGATATAGGTCTGTATGAGGTGCCAAGGTCTGATGGTTTATTATCTTTTAGAATTGGTGTTATGAGAGAATATTTTCATGAGAGTGGTATTTTTGCTTCTGACTGGACTTCTAGCAAAGTTTTATGAAAAAGGGAGATTACTGTTGAAGGGAAGAGTTTGTAAATTTCCAAAATTATACCATCTACCCCTGGAGCTTTGTTAGATTTACTTTCTTTTATCTTGTCAACAATTTATTTGTAGGATATAGGTTTTTGTAGGTCTAGTTTTAAGTTTTCTGGAATTTTTTTTATATTGATAAGGTTTGTATCTAAGTTTATTTGGTTGGTATCTAAATCTTCTTTTTTGAAGTGTTCCATATAATGGAACTGAAATGCTTCAAGGATGTCTCCTATATCTGATACTTTGTTCCCTTTCTTTTCATGATATATACTACTAATGTTATTTGCTTTAGATTGTATTTTAATTCTTGTAGATTAATTATGTAGATATCAGGGGGAGGCGGGTAATGAGTTTATTTTTATTTTTTCCAAGGTTAGACAAGTTTTGTGTGTTAAAATATTTCATTATATTTTTTATTTAATTCCTCTATTTCTTTTTTGACTTTTGGACAATTCTGATTTTTTTGCAGATTTTGCTGTCAAGAGTCTGGTTTGCAAGTCTAATGATTCAGATTCCCACTCTCTAACTTTGTTTTTGTACCAGCTAAGGGTCTTTCCAAATAAATACACTTTTAATGAGTCTTAAACCATGGCTCTACTGATTTCTGTTGTATTATTAATTTCAAGAAATAATTGTAGTTCTGACAGCATCCAGGGTCTAAATTCTTTAATTTTCATGATATATGATTGAATTCTAGTTGAGAGAATTAAAGGTTTAAACTCTATTTTGAGCTTCATTATCAGAGAGTCATGATCTGAGAAGGGGCATGGAACTATTGAGAAGTTGAGGATTTTTGTTTGTAAATCTTGAGCTATGAATAATTTGTCTATTCTGGTTTGTGTCCCAAATCTATGGTCTTTATGGGAAAATAATAAGGATTTATCATCTTTTACTTTAAAAGTGTCTATTAAATTAAATGAATCAATCCATCTTTTTAAGGATTTTGATATAGTTGCTATGTGAAAAGACATCTTGGTGGTTTCAGAAGCTTTTAAGGTACAATTAAAGTCTCCTCCCAGTTTAAGATTTCCTTTATAATTGTTGGAAATAAAATATAGGTGTTTTTAACCATTTCTGCTCCAATTCCTGGGAACAAATATAGATTAGCTAAGGTCCATATTATTTTATTAAATTTAATTATAACACACACAAATAGACCTTCTTTGTCTTCATATTTATAAATAACTTTTGGAGTGATTAAGTTTTTTTTGCAGAGAATTGATACTCCCTTTGTCTTTGTTCTATAGGAGGATTAAGCTAAGACTGCATAGTCCTTAGGGTTCCAAATAAAGCTATCATTAGTCTTAAAATGTGTTTCCTGGAGAAATACTACTTGTGCCTTATTTAGATTTAAATATTTTAGTAAGTTTGATCTTTTATTTGCATTATTTAAGCCATTAGTATTTAATGATAAGAATATTAAATCCATTTCAAGGTATTGTTGGAAGAAACATTTTGCTTCTGTTTTATTATTTTGATTATAGTAGTTTTACCATATTCTCTGATAACATTGAATGTTATTCGTATGTGTATAAACTTGGGAGTGTAATTTAATGTTCTTTCTTCTTTAAATACAAGTAGGGTAACATTCTGGTCAGGCTTTAAAAAAGTACTTCTATAAAACATTAATTCTAAAGTATCAAATACAAGTAAATATGAATTTCCCATTAAACATGGAATGAAAGTCATTCCTAATCCAATAGATAATGATAGATCTATTGGATTATCACTCATACCTTTAACCAACAATATCAACTGAGCTCCATATGTTAAATTATTATATGGAGAATTTTCTTAAAAGAGATATGAAATTCTATATTATTCTGTTATTATTCTATATTATTTTATATATCAGGATGGAATGTTAGTAGCGTAAATAATTATTATGTTGACTTAGAAAGCATCCAATATTTAGTTAACCTTAAGAGATCCCAAACATGTCGGAAATGTCATTTTGGATAAATTAAATGCAGCAGAGGAGCATACACTAAATAAGCCAACAACACATAGATTATTACTAAAATAATTTGACTAAAAGGACTCTGTAAGAGATAATGAGTGATTACCAATGAAATATGAATTTATTGTAGGTGTACTATCTTCCTTTATTTTCCCACTCTTCAGCTCACCAACTTCAACTTACAGTTATGAAAAGACGTGGCTTATCAGTGGTATCCTGACTCTGAGTAGAGGCACCCTACATTCTAGTGTGCAGTGCTTTTGCATATTTATAGATTTACAAAGCTGAGTCTAAGAATGAACTATGGTTACCATGACAATTACCACCCTGCATAGGGCACCTCCTGCTTCCAGAATGGGTATTCACATCAGGTCTAATGATATTGGTTTTGGGTCACCAAAAATAGCAAAATGGATTGTCCATTTAGGCCAGTAGAGGCAGGAGCAGGATCTAAGATTGTGCCGTTATGTGTACATGTTTTTATTTATTTGTTTGAATTTGTTAATTTTGGTAGTTCAGTGATCACAAAACACCAATTTCATTTTCAACCCAGAGGGAAGCATACAAGAAGAGCAAAATAACAAAAGCATATATGCATTACAGTACGGTGAAGTAATTATGAGTATGCAATACAGATTATATACAATGAGGAGAACAGGAGTAACACAAGTGAAGGAACATACAAAAGTATATTTAGTTATGTACAGTATAGTCTGACTCTTGATTTAACTGCACTGGAAAGTTATATCATATAAACTTGTTATAAAATAAACTGATAGGGTGGAACAAGATTCTATTACATAATGCATCCAGAGTGGTGACATTTGCATGAAGCATTATCATGAAGGTAATGGTTTATTTGTATGTAATTGTTATTAAGGCAATATTTCTTTGAGATCAGAATGTATAGATTCACATACTTTAGGACCTAGTAAGGAAAAGCAAAGATCTGTGCATTGAAGTTTAGTTGTACTGACAAATGTTTTCTGTGTGTGGGTTTATGTTTTCTGTATAGTTTGAAGTTAAGGAGTGGGTCTAGCCAAATTCCTAGATGTTTAAATGAAGAACAGTTTTCTGTTGCAGTGTTATTGTGATTAAAGCTTAGTAGCAGTAGGAGGGGGGCTGTTTAGCTTTGGCCTGGCTCCAAAGAGTATTGCTTTTGTTTTGGAAGAGTTTGGAATAATTACTTTATTGCTGATCCAAGTGTCAAGAGTGAAAAAAATCTGGCTGTAATTTTTTCTGAAGGATGATTAAGGATTTACTGGATCATTATAGGATCATGTCATCAACATGAAGAGGTAGGGGAAGACAGTGTAGGTAGCCTATTTATGTGGATGGAAAAGAAGAAGGATACAAAGCTAGAGCCATGTGTTCCTCCATGTTTGACTTTCACTAGAAGTGAGGCAGATGAGTTAACTTATACACAGAAGGGGCAGTTGAAAAGACACTTCTGGAACCAGAGTAGTGCATCTGTGCTAATGCCCATGTCAGGAATGTACTTTAGTAGTAAGATGTGGTAATCTAGATCAAAAGCTTTGGCCTGGTCACTATATCCCCATTTAAGTTCCCCTTTGTCCATTCCTATGAGAATTCCATCTATGATAGTCCAAATCACTGTTAGAGTGCTGCCACATGACCAGAATGGAGGATGTTTGGATAACAGAAGGTTGTACTTCATACGTACAATGGAAGTCAGATATAGATTAGTTTCTCTAAGATTTTAGCTAGTGTATGAAGGATGGATATTGGACATAATGAGCTAGTTTGTTGAGATCATTTGTTTTGAGAGGAGGTTATCTATTTCTGCATTTTATATGGCTGTCATGGTGTTTTGTGTTAGGCTGAGGTTATATATGCGTTGGAGTGGTGCCATAATGTATTCACTGTGATGAAAGATAAACCAGTGAGGGAAAGCATCAGTACCAGCACTTGGGGACTGTGAAGTTTTAGTTTTTTTGAAAAGAGGCTGCATTCCTTGCTTTTAATGTGTTTGAAGTAAAACAGAGGAGTGTGTGTGTGTGTGTGTGTGTGTGTGTGTGTGTGTGTGTGTGTGTGTGTGTGTGTGTGTGTGTGTGTGTGTGTGTGTATGCATGTGTGTTTGTGTGTGGGGGCTAATGTGTGCAGGTGGAATGGAGAGTTGTAGAATATTTGGTAACACCCACCATCATCAGCTTTTTTTTCCCATTGTCTGCATGGGGTCATGGGGTCATGTCAGCTATTGCCATCTCTCTCAATTTATTGTCGCTCACCT
>NC_056741.1:1416667031-1416839531 GCF_019279795.1 Protopterus annectens
ATACCTCCTTCAGAGAGGGGAATAAATAATCTTGGTATACGCTGATTTTTATAAATCATCTGATAAGCATACAGCATTTTTTTTTGTTTTCCTGTCAAACTGATTAAATAGCTTTTAGGGCCAGTCAATCACTCCAAAACTGTAGGTAAGAACAAAAAGAGCAAATTGGTTTATAGCTTAGACTTTGTTCCTAGATGTCAAGGCTGTTTTCGGATAATAATTTTACTCTTCTGAAATATTCCTATTTATTTATTTCCAGTTTGATGACCAGGGAAGTCCACTGGTCCAAGCAGAGCCCATTTTCAGTGGAGGCCCAGGGAGAAAAGCTCCAAAAGCAGGTAATAGAATATAACATAAGTAAAGTATGGAATATGCAGTATACAAAAGGATAAATATACAATTTAAAATACAAATACAACATCAGGGAGTATACATTTAAAAAACACAAATGTTAAAATATAGATAAAGGCAAAAGTAATACAGATAATATAATTAAAAGTACAAGTCATAAAGTGTTTATACAAGTTTAGTGTTTGTTTTAACAATAATGTTAGTGATCAGAGGTGATAGTAGATGAGATTGAACGGAAGCTTGAAAAATAAGACAGTGTAATTTAGGTGGGAAGGAAGCAGGAACAGTCCCAACTTGAGGTAAGGTAAGAATGGAAGAAACATTTGAAAATAGAGTGGTTGTGATGGTTGTTTAGCATCCAAGATTCGGTATTGGAGAAGGCTGTTTGGGTTTTTTGAAGGAGTTCAGAGAGAGAATTTGCTGTACAGATGGTTGTAGAATCATCAGCATACTAAATCAGTGTAGCATTAACTATGGATTTATGAAAGTTATTAATGAAAATACTAAAAAGTAAGGGGCCGAGAATAGAGCCTTGTGGGACGCCGGCAGGATTGTTGAGAAAGGATGAAGTGGAATTTTTCCATTTAACAGCTTGTTGTCTAGTGGAGATATAGATTGTAAACCAGGCTATAGAGGAAGGAGAGAAACTGAGGGAAGAAGACTAGAGGATGTGAGACAGTGTCACACACTTTGGAGAAATCTAAGTAAAGAGTGGATATGATTTTCCCAGAGTCACGAGCATGATTAATGGTGTCAAGGAAGGACAGATCATTGGTAGTGCTGTGGCCAAGCATGAAACCATGTTGTGTTGGGGTAAGAAGATGGTTGTGTGTTAGGTATGGCAAGAGTTGGTGATGAATGCATTATTTGAGGATTTTGGAGAGAGGTGAGAGAATAGCTATAGGATGGAAGTTAGCAGTGTCTGTGTTATTGCTGCCTTTGTGAAAAGGGGTGAAAAAACTTTCTTCCAGAGTGAGGGGACACAAGCTTCTTGGATGGACCTGTTGATAAGAATGGAAATGGGGAAGGCATTGCTGTCTGAAGCCATCTTAAGGAAGGATGGAGGCAGATTATCAGGAGTGTAGGAGCATGGCTTTAGTTTAAGGAGTTTTTTTTATGCTGCTGGTGGGGATAGGTTTAAGACTGAAAGGTGGAGTGTTCATAGGTTCATAGGTTCATAGGTAGGTACTAGACTATCAGCCCAAGGGCCTACATAAGCCTAGCCAACAAGGTTCCCTGGCTTACGCCACCCTAGGAAGTTATTTTACTGTGCCACTGTCGAGCAGAGACACAGAAGTGATCCCCGGGGTGTATTTCCTATTTCCCATCCACTCATCAAGATTTTTCTTGAAGAGTGCTAATGAAGAACTTTGCTTGACATAGATGGGTAGCCTGTTCTAGAGTATAGGAAGTCTCTGGGACAGGAATCTATCCATCCAGCATGTCCTGTTTATTGTGGTGACAAGGTTTAGGTCCCTAGACCATGTAGCTCGGAGGGATTGGGATTTCTTTAGGTGTAGCATGTCCAACAGCTCTGGGTTTGACATAGCTTTATATGTTAGGCAGAGATCGCCTCGGAGTAGGTGATATGCTATGGAGTAAAGCTGGAGTTTTTTGAGATGGTCAGTGTAGGGCATTTGTTTGAGGCCAGTAATCCTCTTTGTGAGGTACTTCTGTGGCCTTTCCAGCTGCTGCAGATGTCTTGTGAGGTACATTTCAAAAGGGGTGTTGTACTCTATAATGGGTCTAATGAGTGTCGAGTAGAGAGGAACAATGACCTCTTTTTTCCTGGATGAGAACCCTTTTATGATGAGGTGTGCCACGTAGAAGGACTTCCTGACTACTGTGGTGATGTGACTATCAAAGGAGGGACTACTGTCCACCTGGGTCCCAAGGTCTCTTATCGCACATTCGGTGTTAAGTAGATTGCTGCTTATGTGGTAGTTCATGGGTACAGAGTTTTTAATCAAAGGGGATGACACTGCACTTTTTGGAATTAAGCTTGAGGCCGTGGCTCTGACACCAGGCATCTGTTTCAGCGAGGCCCTTCTGTAGGATGTCCACATCATTTGGAGACTTGACTATGGCCCCTAGTTTGCAGTCATCTGCAAACTTCATTAGCCAGAGGCCTTCTGTGTTAGCCTGTACTTCAGAGAAGTAGATACCAAACAGGAGAGGTCCCAGGACAGAACCCTGTGGTACTCCACTTGTCACTGCTTTGAGGTCAGATTTGGAATTTGCAACTTTTACAGTGTGGGTTCTGTCAGTGAGCCAGTTGGCAACCCATCTTGTGATGTTGGGATTTATACCTAGTTTAGTGAGTTTAGCTATAATTCCAGAATGGGGGAGGGTGTCGAAAGTCTTGGCGAGGTCAAGATAGGCTGTGTGAACCACCTTACCCTCATCTACAGCTTTGGTGACTGCCTGAAAGAAGTCAATCAGGTTCAGGAGGCATTATCTGTCTTTCACAAATGCAAACTGGGTGGGATCCAGAGTTTGGAGGTTATGAATGTCTTTGTTAATGAGTTCCGTGATGATACATTCCATGGCCTTGCAGACCAGGCTCGTCAGGCTAATAGGTTGATAGTTCCTGGGATCAGTGGTGGCTCCCCCTTTGTGGAGTGTGATAATAGTAGCTGTGTGCCATTCAGTGGGAAAAAGCCTGATGCGAAGCTATTATTGAACATGGTGCTTAAGTGGGGAGCCAGTTTGTTCTGAAGTTCATGTAAAACGCAGCCTGGGATATTGTCCGGTCCCATGGATGCTGTGTTTTTGGCTTTAGAGAGTGCAACTTTTACCTGCATAGTTGTGATTACAGGGACTCTGCATTCTTTCTGTATAGATATGGGCCCTTTAGGGGGTGAGGGGGGTAAAGTTAGCACTGAACCTATCTGCCAGGATGTTGGCAATATCAGTTGGTTCTGTAAGTTTCGTGCCGTTGTGCTGTAACTCAGAGCAGATCTTGGTGTTGCCATTGAGATTCTTGACATAGCTATAGAATACTTTGTGGTTGTCCTTAGAATTAGTGGTGATTTTGTTTTCGTAGCTAGCTTTGGATGATCTTATAAGGGATCTCAGCTTCTTACTGAAGCTGACCAGGGAGCTCCTCCACTCATGGGATTGTACTCTCTTTTGCAACAGTTTCTTCCTTCTGTTGTACTGTTTGTTTATGGCAGGGGACCACCAAATTGGCTTCCTTTTTTGGAGGATAGCGTCTTGGTTCTGTTTGGGATAGCACAATCCATGCACTCATGTAAGTGCTTTTAGATTGCATTTGTGTAGGATTCAGCAGTCATAACTGTATTGTCCATCTGCATGGGTGTCATGAAGTTCACCACTTCTGTCTTAAGAAGGGTGAAGTTGGCTTTGGAGATTTTTTTTACCGTGGTTTCCTTAATGGGTGGTGGGGGGTCGGGATGTGGATATCAAGGGTGATTAGCTTATGTTCATATCGGACCAACGAGGAGTTGACTTCAGGTGTGGAACACTGATCACTCATGTTGGTAATGACTAGGTCTAGGATATTATTTCCCCTGGTGGGGGTGTGGATAAGTTGATCCAGGGCATTGGAGTTTATGAATTCCAGAAAGCGTTGAGCTAAGGATTTGATACACGAGTAGTTTTCCCAGTTAATGGTGGGGTAGTTGAAGTCACCCATTATTAGGGTGTTTGGTTGAACCCTAATATTTTCCAGTACATCAAGAAAAGAGGAGTGGGAATCCTGGGGCATGGTGGGGGATCTGTAGCAAGCTACAATTTGGATTGCAGTTTTGCCCAGAGTTAGTTGCACTTGGATAACTTCAGATGCATTAAGCTGAGCAACTAGTCTGGAGGTGTGGATATCCTTAATGAATATGGACACACCTCCGCCTTTGGTGTTTTGGTCCAGGTTACATGGCCGAAATGTGTGGTATGAGTTATAGCCTGGTAGTGCAGGGGTGCTTTCTGAAGTTTGAACCAGTTCTCAGTCACTGCACAGATATCGATGTTCTCCATTTTAAGGAGTGCCTCGAGTGAGTGTATTTTGAGATTTAGACTTCTAGCATTGAATAGCATTACCCTCAGTTTTTGCTTGCCTGTTCCTGCTGCAGTGGTGAATTTGTCATTTGAACCTTGCCTAAAAAGGCACTATAGGGGCAGCAAGAGCCTTAGCCAGTATCCAGAATCCCAGGGGCGACAGGTGCAGGCCATCTGTGGCAAAGCATTGTGGTCTGTCGACCATGTCATCCCAAGCAGATAGATACTGGATCCCCTTAGAATGACACCAGAAGCTTAGCCAATTGTTGAAGTCAATCATTTTGTCCTTGTACTGTGGTATCATTCTGGGTGATGGCTGAATGCTACTCAGGGCTAGGGTCATACCTGCCTGGGCTACAAGATCAGAGAGCTCTTCCATGTCTCTTTTCATGTAGTCCAGGGAGGTACGTCTCAGGTCATTCACACCAACATGGTCAATGACGGAGTCAAATTTTTACTTGTTGTGGAGTGACCTGAGTGCGTGGATTATGTGGCAGATCCTAGCACCTGACAGGAAGCTGACAGTAACCTTCTTCTTGTTTAGCCTGGTGAGTGGGACATCAGTGTGCCTGACTATAGAGTTTTCTGGTTTCTTTAGATAGCCAGGGAAAGGTTTGGATTTTATTCTTTTTGTTCTAACAGGGGCTAGGCTGTTTAGTAAATCTAGGAAGGTTTTGTTGAAGTAATTAGTTGCACTGTCAAGAGGCAGAGTCTTTAGGGGGGGCCCAATTCATTTTTTTCAGACAGTCAAAAAATGTCTGTGGATTGAAGTTGTTGTGATTACGTGTTTGATTGTATTGATGTTGCATTTGGACAGGAGATGCACACCAGAGGGCATAGGCTGGTAGGTGGTTGCTAAGGGGATCAGGTATAATTCCACTGTTTGAGATTAGATTGGGATGAGCTGCTAAGATCCAATCTAGTGTAGTGCCAGAGGAGCTCTCTTTACTGGGTCTAGTAGGGTAGTTTATTAGGTGGGAGAAGTTAAAGAGATTAATTATTTGGCTTGGAGATTGTGAGAAGATGGTGGCCCAGTTGATGTTTACATCACCATGGATGAATGTTTCCTTTTTCCTTTTTGATGTTGGAAGAGAACCATGAGAGAATGTCTTCAAAGATGGAGATGTTATCACCAGGGGGAATGTAGATGTCAGCTATACATAAAGATTTATGTTTGTTGATTTTTAGGAAGGCTATGGATAGTTCAGCAGGAGAGAATTTAGGAATGGGGTTAGTGCACGGAATGACTGTTAGAGAAGAAGAGTAAGTTGTGGCTACCCTCCTCCTTTCTTGTTAGGTATGTCATTCCATATGATTTGGTAGTCGGGGGGAAGAATTTCAGTAGCTTTGATATGAGGTTTGAACCAAGTTTCTTAGACAGTTAATATGTTAGGATGGTTATATGACAGCCAGGGATGTAAACTAGGTATTTTATTACAAATATTTTGGGTACTGATTGTAGATAGCTGGATGGTTTTTGGGGGAGGATGATTGTGGTGATGTAGAGGAGCAGATGTTGGTGGAGACAGTGTGACCAGGATTGGGATGGATGTCACCAGAAATGGAGAGAGAGATTAGCTGTAAAAGATGGGTGATCAGGTTCAATGGGGAGGGTAAGTTAGGAGTGTAGCTGAGGAAAGGTCTACTATTGTCAGTAAAGTGGGTCAGCAGAGATAGGTACTGGAGGGAGCTGAAATTTATAGAAGAGAGTTGTAGTTAGATGGCATAGTTCATGGGAGATGGAAGAGAAGGAATGTTTTATTTACATTTGTTCATGTTTTATTGTTGATCCTTCATTGATTCCCAAGTATTTATATATTTCCCCCTGCTCAAGTTCCTTTATATCACATTCCTGTCCCCGACTGATATTTTCTTGGTGTGGCAGCTTTCCTGCTTTTAAAGTTGCTTTTGCACATTTATCAAAAAACAGATTGTGTTCTTATATCATCTAAGAAATTTTTCACTACTTGCAGTTGTGCTTTCTGTTCCTCATTTGATGAAATATGCAATTTTAAATCATCCACAAAAAGATGTTGAAAAGTCTTTATAGTTTGTTGTTTTCTGGGAGCCAAATTGTAACCATAACCTAATCTATTAAGTAGACATCTTAATGAGTTAAGGGCAAGACAAAAGTGCAGCAGTGACAGAGAGTCACCCTGGAATATCCTCCTTTGAATTTTTATCCTTGGGATAATAATTTGTTCTTAGTCATGGCTTAGCTGCAGACTGGTTTGCCACTGTTTCATGGTCATTGTAACATAGTCAATCAGTGTAGGGTGTATCTTAAGCATTTGTAAGCACTCTTTTATCCTTGAATGTGAGATGCTGTCAAATGCTTTTTTTTTGTAGTCTAACTATGCCATACTTTGATTCTTCACCTTTTTACAAATCTCTATTATGACCTTATTTAACAACAAATGATCCTTTGTTCCATATGACTTTCTTTTGTTACCCTTTTGTTCTATTGCCATGACTGAGTTTTTTTCTAAATGACTATCAATACTGTTGGCATCAATTCCAGTGTATAGTTTATACATCATCAGAAGGCAAGGTATTTGTCTGTATTTTGTAGGATATCTTGCAGGTTCATTGTTAAGGACAAGTGTAATTTATACTGTTGTTAAACAGGTTGGTGTCTGTTCAGGGTGTGCATATAAATAATTCTTACTCAGGGCTAAATCTTCATGTAAAAATGTAAATACTTTTAGCCAGAAGGTAGATACTTCATCTGGGCCTACGGTTTTCCATTCAGGAGCTTTTTTTTAGTTTTGTTTAATTTATCTCGTCGTTACTTCTTCTCATTTCATATCCTGTACATTTGAACTTCTTATTCTTTCTTTTACTCCTTCTATCCATTCGGCATCATTGTTATATTCTACAGGATCTTCATAGATTCTACAAAATGTGTCTATTTCATCTTTTTTGGTGGTGTTTCTATTCGATTTGCTTTATTTCCCAATTGTCTATAAAACTTTTTTAAGTCATCAATATTTGCTTATTTTGTACTTTTCTTTTATATTTATTTAAATAAATGTTTCTACCTGTGCTGATATCTTTAGTTTATTATTTACAGTAGTGTACAATAGAGCCTGGTCTATTCTGATACTGTGCATTGCTTCTTTCATGTCTATCTTTCTGAGCATTTTTGTTGAGCTGTTGCCTCTTCTGCACTAGTCGCTCTATATTTTTCTCTATTCCATCCTTCCCTCACCACCTTTTGTTTTTTTGTGGCAAGACTTAAACTTCATTTCTAAAATTTTGCGTCTTATTGAATTTCTGTAATATGTTTATTCATTGATCTTAATATGTCTATGTCTATTAAATCAACTAACTCTTGCCTTAGATCAATTTCTTCAAAACTAAGGGCATATTCGTTGGTCTCATTTTCCTGTGGTCATTCCACAGAAAGTTCCAGAACATCTTTCTGTGACATATTCTCTTCAGCATCATGCTGTGTCATTCATTGCTCTTTAATATGGGATCTCACTGGCCTATCACTCTACAACATTGACTGCATCAGAGTTGCCATTTTTTCCTGTTCCTTCCCTTACTGTGGAACTCCAGTTGATCTTATGTACCAGTTTCCTGTTGAAGGCTCCAAAGTATCTTCATTTGGCAACTGATTAGATTCTTCTCATTCCAGTAGTTTCTCCCTAATTTGGGACGCATTGTTCTATTATGTTATGATATTATCAGAGTTAGATTTTCTACACTAAATCCTTCACTTTGCAGGTAATCCATAATTTCAGTTTCTATTTCTTTAACTTCTCCATTACTAATTCTCTTTTTTACTTTCCCCCATTGTTTTCTTATTTTGTGTAAAGTAAAATTTTCCATATCCAGATGCCTTTGCCTGTATTTCTCTTCAAATATCTTTGGTGCTGCTTTTTTGTATTGATTTGTTTTCCTTTCTCTTTTGCATAAATATTGCACCATATTAAATCTCTTTTCTTTTCCATGTCCATATATTTTCTTCAGATGTCTGCCACTCCTCTGGTTTCTCCTTACTTGGTGGACCAATTCTTCCATCATGAGGTGACATAACCTGTGTTAGACTTTCTACATTAAATCCTTTACTTTGCAGGTATACCTATTTTTTTTAACTTTTACTTTACCAATCTTCTATTTTATGTTGCCCCTTTGTGATCTTATTTTTTGCATTGTGAAATTGCCCATATCTGGGTGCCTTTACTTGTATTTCTCTTTGAATATCTTTGGATCTACTTTTTTGTATTGATTAGTTTGGCTTTCTCCTTTGCTTAAATATTGCATCAGATCCAACCTCTCTTTCTTTCTTTCCCATGACCATGTTTCTTTTCTATACCCTTCAAAAATCTCCAGATTTTGTTCTTTATATTTTTGCACTTCCTCAGTCACTTCTTTTTTCCTGACATCTCAAGGTTTCTTGGTCTGTATAATGTTTTTCATGAATCTGTTGTATTGATTTACATTTGAAACTTTTGACAGTTTTTCTTGTGCTAGTATTTTTCTTTCCTTTAATTTATCTCTTAATGTTTTTGCATAGTTTCTGTCTGGAAATTTTGGGCTTCTTGTATAACAGTAACACTACATATTTTTTTTCTTATCCCGAATAATTCACTCAATCATCTTTATGGCTTTTTTTGGCCTGTCAGTTTTTGTGGACTACTACTTCCTTCTACAACAGGGAGCCATCCTCCTGCTGAGACTGGCCTGGCCCCATTGTGGGAATGTTTCCTTGTCTTGAGGATTCTATACTGTCATGTTTTTTCAATCTTGGCACCAGTGCACCTTCGAGGACTGAGTGCTTTTTTATCCGAGGACTTGTGCATCCCACTGACTTTTTTTATTTTTTAACCCACTTCTGCCCATGATACATGTTATATAAAATACAATCTATATATCAGTGTCATTTTGGTCAGATTTTTTAAAAACAGGGCCTACCCTATGAAAGTACTCAAAAAGATTTAAGCATGAATTCATTTCTAGCAAAACTACTCTCCCTTTTTTGCTTTTAATACTATGATGTAGTGTTTAATTAGATGTACAAGAAAAATGTTTACTGTTTCTTGAGGTGTTTTAGCAAATCCATGTGATTTACTTTTAACCACAATATTCTCAGTACAATACTAAAAATGATTTCATCATGTGACATAGAGTCAAAAGCTTTATTCAGATCCAAATCAACAACCTCTACCATTAACCCCTCAACCACTCTTTTCAAGTTTTAAAATGGGCAGGTAGTGTCAACCTAACTATGATATGCATTTAGAACTTATTTCTCAGTCAGTGAAATAATACAGTCATAAACGATGCCTCCTGGATCTAAGATTTCCTTTTACTTCATTATCTCTTTCCAGTTTAATTTTTTTTAATTTTTTTATTTGTAATCAACTTTATAAAACACCTGTTTTAAGCTATTTTATTAGCTTATACCCTCATCTTAAAGGTCTTATTAGCAAGAAATGCATTCCCTGATGGCTTAGATGGATTTTATCTTCACCAAAGTATGTTCTTGTTAATATCTCTTCCTATAAAGTTATTTCCTGAAGGCTGGAGAGCAAACTCTGTCTTCTGATTAATATTTGTAAATTATCTAACCACATTTCATAAAATATCTTTGTGTCATGGGGCTGTCAGAAAGTTCCACAGACTAGGCTTAAATCCCAACTAATTTCCTAAAGTAATGATACTATTTACTTAACACTGAAATGTAGCCAGATTACTCCTTCCTACATCTTTAGTGCCACCAACACAGCACCATATATTTTACTTCTTTTAAATTATTTCTGTAGCTATCCTAACATCACCCATTCTGGGTCTACTTCAGGAAGAAACTGTGATGATGTTACTATTTATTCCTGGCATCAGATTTTGTTTTCTCTCGGCGATGAATTGTCGACATTTAGACTCTGCTTTTTCCCTATCAGGACAATCACTAAATCATGCCAGAAGCATACATATGCCCTTGCCTGACCTACATCCAAGCTAATACAGTCTATTTCAAAAAGTCACAGAACAACTCTTTTGATAGAGACCCATCAAATGTCTGTCATCTGTTCTTTTTCTTTGTTTCTGAGCTTTCAATTTCTATATTGCCTGTTTCTTCATCACAAAAGCTTCTCTTAGAGCTAACCTTAAATGTATCTCTACTAGGCACATGTGCAAACATAAGTGAAGCACAACCTTCTCTCACTCTCTCTCTCTCTCTCTCTCTCCCCCTCAGAAATTAACTGTATCATACTGTTTGATGTTGTTATTTACCTCATTTACCTTAGTATTATGATTATCAAGATCTTGAAAAACATCAAATGTGTGTGTCCCAATGACTTGTCAAGGACTTAATGTATAAACAATCTACAGACTGCATCTCCTTATTTTCAGAACTTCCACTACTAGGAAAATATGAGCATTAATCTCACTATTCTACACCTGAAAGCCAACTTTATTGTAATTTGCTTTCATTAGCCCAGCGGGTGCCTTACATTTTGGACCAAGAGAGAGAATCTCACACATTGCTACTCTCTCCACATGTCTTGAACTCTTTACATAACTTTAAACAGTTCCTTTCCAATAAGGCATTAGGACAGAATTTAGCCATGTTTATTATTTCTATAGTTGACAAGATCAATATTATGACCAAAATGCAAACTTTAGTATGAATAAAGTCAACTCTCTTCAACCTCCTCCTCCTCCACCAAACATATTGAACATGCAGAAATGCACAAAGCAAAGAGATGCAAAGTCCGGCCTACACCAGTGCTTACTCATTAGAACAGGTAATACAAATATATATGGGTTTACTGTGTACAACTGAACTGCCCTAATGTTGAATATAAAACACCAATAAAATAAGTTTGATCATACAAAAAAGTGAAATAAAAATAAAAACAACATCGGGAGAGGAAAACTATTTCCTGTCTCAGTATTAAAACTAATCCCCCATAACACTAGCAACAACTTTGTCTGAATAGTGGCAGTGTTGTGGGAAGGTTTTAATGATGTTAAGGTATTGGGGAAGGGGCACTGTTAGGGTTAGGGTTAGCACCAACTAATAAAGAGGGCATGGCATCAAGGTCAAAGGAAGTCATAGTGCCATTGTATTTGGCCCTTATTAGGCGATAATCAAGTACAGTGTGCCCTTCAGCATGTAGCTAATCAGGCATTTACACAAATTGGAGTGGCCCCAGAGGTTTATTACTAAAACAATACAAACTGTAAGACACATGTCTTATGCGGACTGACTGAAGGCCCTGTTCCATAACTCCATCTCATATCATTCTTGAGTGGTGACTTATGCCTGACCTGCAAGGCTTTCATTGATCCAGCCCTGATGAAAATACTACATATTCACAAGAAAAATTATACGAGGGTTACATGTTCCATGGACATGAACCTTGTTTGTGACTCTAACAGAACTTGCTGGAGAGACAGATTTATATCCCAAAAATTACCTTGTCTATGGAATAAACTTCCCATCTTCATAAAACAAAGCCCTTCCCTCACTCTTTTCAAAAAGAATTTGGATAAATGGATGGGAAACCATAAATACACACCTGGAGTACTGCCCATGTCCCTTATGGCCAGATGTAGTCTATAAAATGACTCTGGGCTCCAACACCCAAAGACCCACTACCCTGATACTATCCTATCCCATATCTGGAGAATTAAGATATAATACTGTCACATCCTGGATATTATTGGCTAGGCTGGTAAAGGCTCTTGTGCCATTAGCCTAGTAATCACCTATGAACATTTGAACCTATATATGCTTGTGTGTGATATATATATATATATAGATCGATATACATACACACCTTAAATTGCAAGGTAGTTTAAAAATGGGGGAAACACAAAAAGTCTAAGGTCAGTTAAAAAATTCTAAATTCTGAAAGAATTAGAGTTGCTTGTTTGTCCAGGCAGCTACTTGCAGTCAGCACCCTTGTAAATACTCTGGTATCATACCTTTGTCTTCAACCTCATGCAAACTGTATAAGCAAATAAAAAAGTGTCTTGTGCAAACAGTAATATTTGTATTAGAGTAGTTAGTTGTATTACTAGTTAGAGAGAGAAGATGATGCCAGCAATCCAAAAGGTAATAGGAAGGCAACAAGATTTCATGAGTTACCAAAATAGTTTACAAACTGAAGGGCATTCCACAAATTACCAGCACACTTTATATTTCAAATTGAAGAGTAATTTGTATAAGGCATCTATTGCAGTTTCCACAAAAAAAATGTTTTAGAATGACAGATACCACTATTTATAAACAAAAAATTGATGTGATTTACCTCTCCTCACACAGAACAGAAAGATTAGAAATAATAATGCAGCTGTACTTATTTGGCTAAAGAAGACAACCAGGACATCCTTGGAGGTATTTGGTTTAATGTTTTTAGTAGTTATGTTGCCATGGGCTGTGTTTAACACACAGCATGTTAGGTAAAGCATGGCCTACAGGAAGGGAATCAAAGAGGAAAAACAAGCAATAATGAAGCAGTTGTTGAGCATGCTCTGCTATTTATTGTCCAAAATAAAAGTAATGCATGTTCTTCTGTGATCTCAGATGTCTGAAATAAGAACCATTTTAATGGTGACAACAGACTTTGTTACTTACTCCATTTTCTGTGTGACACCATAGTTATGAAGGTGTAGAAAGGACAGAGTTATGTAAAGGTGTTATGCTTGATGACTAAGATTCACTTTCTGTATAGTTTAAAGACAGGAAATGAAATGATGCCAGTTATAGAGCAAACGTGGAAATTATATTATTTTAATCCTGTTCTGCTCATTACATTCTTCACAGGTTTCATTTACGCTTCTGCCCATTGCATTCTTCACAGGTTTCATTTACCCTTCTGCCCATCACATCCTTCACAGGTTTCATTTACCCTTCTGCCCATTACATTCTTCACAGGTTTCAGTTACCCTTCTGCTCATTACATTCTTCACAGGTTTCATTTACCCTTCTGCCCATTGCATTCTTCACAGGTTACAGTTACCCTTCTGCTCATTGCATTCTTCACAGGTTACAGTTACCCTTCTGCTCATTGCATTCTTCACAGGTTTCATTTACCCTTCTGCCCATCACATTCTTCACAGGTTTCATTTACCCTTCTGCTCATTGCATTCTTCACAGGTTTCATTTACCCTTCTGCTCATTGCATTCTTCACAGGTTTCATTTACCCTTCTGCCCATTGCATTCTTCACAGGTTTCATTTACCCTTCTGCCCATCACATTCTTCACAGGTTTCAATTACCCTTCTGCCCATTGCATTCTTCACAGGTTTCATTTACCCTTCTGCCCATTGCATTCTTCACAGGTTTCATTTACCCTTCTGCCCATTGCATTCTTCACAGGTTTCATTTACCCTTCTGCTCATTGCATTCTTCACAGGTTTCATTTACCCTTCTGCTCATTGCATTCTTCACAGGTTTCATTTACCCTTCTGCCCATTACATTCTTCACAGGTTTCATTTACCCTTCTGCTCATTGCATTCTTCACAGGTTTCATTTACCCTTCTGCCCATCACATTCTTCACAGGTTTCATTTACCCTTCTGCTCATTGCATTCTTCACAGGTTTCATTTACCCTTCTGCTCATTGCATTCTTCACAGGTTTCATTTACCCTTCTGCAAATTACATTCTTCACAGGTTTCATTTACCCTTCTGCCCATTACATTCTTCACAGGTTTCATTTACCCTTCTGCTCATTGCATTCTTCACAGGTTTCATTTACCCTTCTGCCCATCACATTCTTCACAGGTTTCATTTACCCTTCTGCTCATTGCATTCTTCACAGGTTTCATTTACCCTTCTGCCCATTACATTCTTCACAGGTTTCATTTACCCTTCTGCCCATTGCATTCTTCACAGGTTTCATTTACCCTTCTGCCCATCACATCCTTCACAGGTTTCAGTTACGTTTCAGTTACCCTTCTGCCCATTGCATTCTTCACAGTTTTCATTTACCCTTCTGCCCATCACATTCTTCACAGGTTTCATTTACCCTTCTGCCCATTACATTCTTCACAGGTTTCATTTACCCTTCTGCCCATCACATTCTTCACAGGTTTCATTTACCCTTCTGCCCATCACATTCTTCACAGGTTTCATTTACCCTTCTGCCCATTACATTCTTCACAGGTTTCATTTACCCTTCTGCCCATTACATTCTTCACAGGTTTCATTTACCCTTCTGTCCATCACATTCTTCACAGGTTTCATTTACCCTTCTGCTCATTGCATTCTTCACAGGTTTCATTTACCCTTCTGCCCATCACATTCTTCACAGGTTTCATTTACCCTTCTGCTCATTGCATTCTTCACAGGTTTCATTTACCCTTCTGCCCATTGCATTCTTCACAGGTTTCATTTACCCTTCTGCTCATTGCATTCTTCACAGGTTTTATTTACCCTTCTGCTCATTGCATTCTTCACAGGTTTCATTTACCCTTCTGCCCATTGCATTCTTCACAGGTTTCATTTACCCTTCTGCCCATCACATTCTTCACAGGTTTCATTTACCCTTCTGCCCATTGCATTCTTCACAGGTTTCATTTACCCTTCTGCCCATTACATTCTTCACAGGTTTCATTTACCCTTCTGCTCATTGCATTCTTCACAGGTTTCATTTACCCTTCTGCCCATCACATTCTTCACAGGTTTCATTTACCCTTCTGCTCATTGCATTCTTCACAGGTTTCATTTACCCTTCTGCCCATTGCATTCTTCACAGGTTTCATTTACCCTTCTGCCCATCACATTCTTTACAGGTTTCATTTACCCTTCTGCTCATTGCATTCTTCACAGGTTTCATTTACCCTTCTGCCCATCACATTCTTCACAGGTTTCATTTACCCTTCTGCCCATTGCATTCTTCACAGGTTTCATTTACCCTTCTGCCCATCACATTCTTCACGGGTTTCATTTACCCTTCTGCCCATTGCATTCTTCACAGGTTTCATTTACCCTTCTACCCATTGCATTCTTCACAGGTTTCATTTCCCCTTCTGCCCATTGCATTCTTCACAGGTTTCATTTACCCTTCTGCCCATTGCATTCTTCACAGGTTTCATTTACCCTTCTGCTCATTGCATTCTTCACAGGTTTCATTTACCCTTCTGCCCATTGCATTCTTCACAGGTTTCATTTACCCTTCTGCTCATTGCATTCTTCACAGGTTTCATTTACCCTTCTGCTCATTGCATTCTTCACAGGTTTCATTTACGCTTCTGCTCATTGCATTCTTCACAGGTTTCATTTACCCTTCTGCCCATCACATTCTTCACAGGTTTCATTTACCCTTCTGCCCATCACATTCTTCACAGGTTTCATTTACCCTTCTGCCCATTGCATTCTTCACAGGTTTCATTTACCCTTCTGCCCATTACATTCTTCACAGGTTTCATTTACCCTTCTGCTCATTGCATTCTTCACAGGTTTCATTTACCCTTCTGCCCATCACATTCTTCACAGGTTTCATTTACCTTCTGCTCATTGCATTCTTCACAGGTTTCATTTACCCTTCTGCTCATTGCATTCTTCACAGGTTTCATTTACCCTTCTGCAAATTACATTCTTCACAGGTTTCATTTACCCTTCTGCCCATTACATTCTTCACAGGTTTCATTTACCCTTCTGCTCATTGCATTCTTCACAGGTTTCATTTACCCTTCTGCCCATCACATTCTTCACAGGTTTCATTTATCCTTCTGCTCATTGCATTCTTCACATGTTTCATTTACCCTTCTGCCCATTACATTCTTCACATGTTTCATTTACCCTTCTGCCCATTGCATTCTTCACAGGTTTCATTTACCCTTCTGCCCATCACATCCTTCACAGGTTTCAGTTATGTTTCAGTTACCCTTCTGCCCATTGCATTCTTCACAGGTTTCATTTACCCTTCTGCCCATCACATTCTTCACAGGTTTCATTTACCCTTCTGCCCATTACATTCTTCACAGGTTTCATTTACCCTTCTGCCCATCACATTCTTCACAGGTTTCATTTACCCTTCTGCCCATCACATTCTTCACATGTTTCATTTACCCTTCTGCCCATTACATTCTTCACAGGTTTCATTTACCCTTCTGCCCATTACATTCTTCACAGGTTTCATTTACCCTTCTGCCCATCACATTCTTCACAGGTTTCATTTACCCTTCTGCTCATTGCATTCTTCACAGGTTTCATTTACCCTTCTGCCCATCACATTCTTCACAGTTTTCATTTACCCTTCTGCCCATTACATTCTTCACAGGTTTCATTTACCCTTCTGTCCATCACATTCTTCACAAGTTTCATTTACCCTTCTGCTCATTGCATTCTTCACAGGTTTCATTTATCCTTCTGCCCATCACATTCTTCACAGGTTTCATTTACCCTTCTGCTCATTGCATTCTTCACAGGTTTCATTTACCCTTCTGCCCATCACATTCTTCACAGGTTTCATTTTCCCTTCTGCCCATCACATTCTTCACAGGTTTCATTTACCCTTCTGCCCATTGCATTCTTCACAGGTTTCATTTACCCTTCTGCCCATTACATTCTTCACAGGTTTCATTTACCCTTCTGCTCATTGCATTCTTCACAGGTTTCATTTACCCTTTTGCCCATCACATTCTTCACAGGTTTCATTTACCCTTCTGCTCATTGCATTCTTCACAGGTTTCATTTACCCTTCTGCTCATTGCATTCTTCACAGGTTTCATTTACCCTTCTGCAAATTACATTCTTCACAGGTTTCATTTACCATTCTGCCCATTACATTCTTCACAGGTTTCATTTACCCTTCTGCTCATTGCATTCTTCACAGGTTTCATTTACCCTTCTGCCCATCACATTCTTCACAGGTTTCATTTATCCTTCTGCTCATTGCATTCTTCACAGGTTTCATTTACCCTTCTGCCCATCACATCCTTCACAGGTTTCAGTTATGTTTCAGTTACCCTTCTGCCCATTGCATTCTTCACAGGTTTCATTTACCCTTCTGCCCATCACATTCTTCACAGGTTTCATTTACCCTTCTGCCCATTACATTCTTCACAGGTTTCATTTACCCTTCTGCCCATCACATTCTTCACAGGTTTCATTTACCCTTCTGCCCATCACATTCTTCACAGGTTTCATTTACCCTTCTGCCCATTACATTCTTCACAGGTTTCATTTACCCTTCTGCCCATTACATTCTTCACAGGTTTCATTTACCCTTCTGCCCATCACATTCTTCACAGGTTTCATTTACCCTTCTGCTCATTGCATTCTTCACAGGTTTCATTTACCCTTCTGCCCATCACATTCTTCACAGGTTTCATTTACCCTTCTGCTCATCGCATTCTTCACAGGTTTCATTTACCCTTCTGCCCATTGCATTATTCACAGGTTTCATTTACCCTTCTGCTCATTGCATTCTTCACAGGTTTCATTTACCCTTCTGCTCATTGCATTCTTCACAGGTTTCATTTACCCTTCTGCCCATTGCATTCTTCACAGGTTTCATTTACCCTTCTCCCCATTGCATTCTTCACAGGTTTCATTTACCCTTCTGCCCATTACATTCTTCACAGGTTTCATTTACCCTTCTGCTCATTGCATTCTTCACAGGTTTCATTTACCCTTCTGCCCATTGCATTCTTCACAGGTTTCATTTACCCTTCTGCTCATTGCATTCTTCACAGGTTTCATTTACCCTTCTGCTCATTGCATTCTTCACAGGTTTCAGTTACCCTTCTGCTCATTGCATTCTTCACAGGTTTCATTTACCCTTCTGCCCATCACATTCTTCACAGGTTTCATTTACCCTTCTGCCCATTGCATTCTTCACAGGTTTCATTTACCCTTCTGCCCATCGCATTCTTCACAGGTTTCATTTACCCTTCTGCCCATTGCATTCTTCACAGGTTTCATTTACCCTTCTGCCCATTGCATTCTTCACAGGTTTCATTTCCCCTTCTGCCCATTGCATTCTTCACAGGTTTCATTTACCCTTCTGCCCATTGCATTCTTCACAGGTTTCATTTACCCTTCTGCTCATTGCATTCTTCACAGGTTTCATTTACCCTTCTGCCCATTGCATTCTTCACAGGTTTCATTTACCCTTCTGCCCATTGCATTCTTCACAGGTTTCATTTACCCTTCTGCTCATTGCATTCTTCACAGGTTTCATTTACCCTTCTGCTCATTGCATTCTTCACAGGTTTCATTTACCCCTCTGCCCATCACATTCTTCACAGGTTTCATTTACCCTTCTGCTCATTGCATTCTTCACAGGTTTCATTTACCCTTCTGCCCATCACATTCTTCACAGGTTTCATTTACCCTTCTGCCCATCACATTCTTCACAGGTTTCATTTACCCTTCTGCCCATTGCATTCTTCACAGGTTTCATTTACCCTTCTGCCCATTACATTCTTCACAGGTTTCATTTACCCTTCTGCCCATTGCATTCTTCACAGGTTTCATTTACCCTTCTGCCCATTGCATTCTTCACAGGTTTCATTTACCCTTCTGCCCATTACATTCTTCACAGGTTTCAGTTACCCTTCTGCCCTTTGCATTCTTCACAGGTTTCAGTTACCCTTCTGCTCATTGCATTCTTCACAGGTTTCATTTACCCTTCTGCCCATCACATTCTTCACAGGTTTCATTTACCCTTCTGCCCATTACATTCTTCACAGGTTTCATTTACCCTTCTGCCCATCACATTCTTCACAGGTTTCATTTACCCTTCTGCCCATTACATTCTTCACAGGTTTCATTTACCCTTCTGCCCATTACATTCTTCACAGGTTTCATTTACCCTTCTGCCCATTACATTCTTCACAGGTTTCATTTACCCTTCTGCCCATTACATTCTTCACAGGTTTCATTTACCCTTCTGCCCATTACATTCTTCACAGGTTTCAGTTACCCTTCTGCAAATTACATTCTTGACAGGTTTCATTTACCCTTCTGCCCATTACATTCTTCACAGGTTTCATTTACCCTTCTGCCCATCACATTCTTCACAGGTTTCATTTACCCTTCTGCCCATTACATTCTTCACAGGTTTCATTTACCCTTCTGCTCATTGCATTCTTCACAGGTTTCATTTACCCTTCTGCCCATTACATTCTTCACAGGTTTCATTTACCCTTCTGCTCATTACATTCTTCACAGGTTTCAGTTACCCTTCTGCCCATTACATTCTGCACAAGTTCCATTTTCACCTTTGGATTTGTATTCTTTTTCAGTAAATCAAAGAACTCCTTCTAGCTTTACAAGTTTTAAATATGCATGTTTGTGCCTGTAGAGAAGTTTTCTTCTCAGAACCTTAGATGTATTTGAATCCCTCATGAAATAAAAGTATTTTTAATGTATTCTATAATTCTGATATTAGTATTGCTGATGTTTGTTTGAACTTTGCAAGTGATGATGCATAATTGTTAGTAGCATTATCTGCACTAGTAAAGTTCTGTATATAACAACAGAATTGACTAATCTGCAAGATATTTCTCTGAATGTTTACTTCTATATAACAAAGCATTTAAATACTTGGGAGTTCTTATCTCATATTCAAGGGAAAAATCACAATCCAGAAAGCATCATGACGAAGTTTACATCAAACTTTGTTTGATCTGGAATTTTAAATTATACCCAAATGCTGTACTTAAGGAACTTGTTGTTTAATGGTTTAAATAAGTTGCAAAATGTTTATTTTTTAAGTTAGCTAGTGTCACCTTCAACTAAATAGACCATTTTTTCTGTGTGTTTTGTTGTTATACTGTGAACAATGTAGTACAAAGAAATGTCACAAATCTGATAACTTGTACATATCATTTGCTGCTTTGGGGAATAATGTGAGAACATTTTGAAACATTTTGCCTACGTTAGATTTTTCTGAGATTCTTATTCTTTATTTCTAAGTAGATATTGCTGTTATGAATAGGTCTGGAAGATTTTATTTTATTTACATTTTTTTTAGCAATATGGCTCAAATTTGATAGAGTAAAGCAGAGTGAGCATACAAGCATGTGTGTGTGTGTGTGTGTGTGTGTGTGTGTGTGTGTGTGTGTGTGTGTGTGAGTGTAAATCAGTAGTGATCTCATATTATTCTACAGAAAAGTTCTCTACCTGTCATAGCACTTGCCATGGATATTTCATCTCCACCCTTCCTCAGTAATGAGAGCTTCCTGTTACTGTTTCCTCACCTTACAATGAATCCTTCCTGTTAGGTATGATGTCACTACTCGCATTATGTTGCCATTCATATAGATCTTATATCTATAAATCATGGCATATCCCATTTTTTCTGCAAGGTCAAGTATTGCTAGATCTAACCATCTGCTGGAGGTAAGAAATACAGAGAAACAGAAGAAAAATGATGAAAATTCCAGCTTTATCAAGAATAATTGTGGTGTCTAGAATTGGGGTCAGGTGCATTGTAGGCACACAAGGTCAGGATGAATGCCTGGTTAATAAGCTGAAGGAAATGAGAGGAGAAAGAGGTAATGCTCAAAGCTGAATTTAATATGCCTTTTCTGTATTATAATGTGTATGTCAGTCGAGTATGGAAAGAGACTTGACCATCCTAGAACTGTGGGTAGATGACAAAAAGGGTGATGTTAATGGGATAGGATTGTGAATGCCTATGAACTATTTTTGCCCCTATACCAAATATCCCAGGATTCTATCTCACCTTTTTTTTTCACATCATCCTATCTACACTATTAGTGAAAGGCACTACTCAATTATCATTTGACCATCATGTTTGGGTTGTCAAGGGTTTTTTCCTGTATGAGAACTCCTTGCAGGTCTAGACTACAATATGCAGTATTTAAGTTTAGTGCACCACATGTTTCTACATATAGCAGTACACTTTATTGCTGACTTGTCCATACTCACAATCACCTTTCCAGAATGTTTGATTTGTTGGTTTCCACCATGTGGCTCAAATCTAGCAGATTACTTGCTCCCCCAAGATGAATTATACAATATCAGACACTCGGTACCCCCTCTCTCCAACTGTCATCTATCAGCCCTGGCCTCACTTTACAAACCTAGTTCACTGGAGCCATAGTCAGGGCATGGTCCATAATTCAGAGAAACTGGTAATGTGTCTGCATGGTGATAAAAATGATGAGTGAGGCACATCTTAAGGGTTGGAGAGGCTAGAGCATATGCTTAAAAAGCATGTACTGACTAACACTTAAGATGTAGCACTGGTGCAAACCAGTATGGTTAGCACAACTACTAATGAAGACATTTCCCTTGCTTGCATAAGGTAAAATCAGCCAACTTCATCAGTGGAAAACTCTGTGCTAATTTGACTTGAGCTGTTCACGTCTTTTTAACTTTCTCACACCCCAGCTCTGACTGCATTCTGCCATGCATCACACCTACAGTGCAACCTGTAGAGTAGCTATTACAGTTCATTTCCTCCAGCACTGTGAAGCATGTCAAAAACAGACTCAAGGCTGTCTGTTTAACTTCAGTTTGAAATGGTACTGGTGCATTCAGCAGAAGCATTTTCTCAAATATCTGAGAAAGTGATTGACTTAAACAAAAAAAGCAAGCAGTGCTTTACTTGTTCGTTTTAATGAATGTATTTCCTGTTTAACTTTTTCTTTTACAGCTCCTGTCAGTCCTGCCAGGAAAGATACTGCTCTCCGCAAGCCTCTCAGCCTCTGATTGTTAGACTGTGCCACAACCTATTACCTTACTCCTTGCAGGAAGGAAAAGAACTGCCACTGCCCATCATATAATCTCTTTCATATTCCATAGTGCCCACCAACACTCCAACTGCCTTTTGTAGTAGATGGTAATGCCAGTGTAGTTAATTCTTTTTCCACAGCTTTGTTTATGAAGAAAAATATTACAAAACCTCCTTCTAGGCCTTGAAAAATGTATTCTGCCCTACAACTGGAAATTGGCATCTGTCACATTCAGAAAAAATAGAAACTGGTGAACTACTGTTAATATATAGGACCTACCTCTGTGAATTTTATACCCAACAGTCACCACTAATGTATGGCATGGATATACACTGTGGATGGATGAGGATATAGTTTCTTTATACTACAATGAATTAAAATATATTAATTTATACATCATGATATCTGGATTTAGTCCAGATGAGTAGAGTCTAGTTACATTAGAGATCTTGACAAAAAGCACTACTTAAAAAAACAAAAAGAAAGCATAAATATAAGCAGAGAACAGACAGAAAAATAAACAACTCATCACAGAAACATTACTAAAAAAAAACAATGAAATTAAACATAAGAAAAGATGAAGTAATGTTATAAATAAATAATCCTGCAACAACATTGTTTTATTTATTTGCTTGTTTACCATTTCTTAATTAGGTAAATGTCATGACCTGTGCCACTAGACATAGATAAAAACGATGTATTACAAGAATCATGGAGTCATAGTAACAAAACAAAAAGAACTTAAACATCAGGTATGTAATATGCAAGACATCTTTAACAAAACACACACACACATATATATGTGTGTGTGTGATGTGTAGCATGGAACATAAACTACAGAAAATGCATTTATTTATTTATTTTATATGTTGATCTTATTAATCCAGGTTGTCCAAATCAGAAAAACCCATTTTCAGCTGATGCCAATGGTGAATAGCTCTGAGATAATGCTACATGCACTCAATGCCATTAGAGGTGTACATTTATTACAGTATCTTTTGAAATAAATGAATTTCTTAGCATGGGCAAACACAATCTGTAATGTGTTACTGTAATACATATTTTGAGCTGTAATACAGCAGTAACATTTGGATAGAAAATGTATCATTATAGGTGCCATGTATTAGAACAGCTGTGTGATAGGCAGTGTTGCTAATGAACACAGAGGTGCAATCTCATATTGTTATTACTTGTACGCCAATCAGTATAGTATTGTTTTTACTCAACTGTGAAAACACATAGTACCCAGCACCTGCAGTGCTAGTTTTTTTTTTGTTTGTTTGTTTTGTTTTGTTTTTAAGTATTTTCAAACCTAGCTTGAATTTATCCCTGTACTGCATTTCTCAAGATTGCAGTTGTGTGGTATTGTAGTGTTTTGAAATATAGTGACCAAAATGGCATTGCTTTCTGCATTTTTTCTGTGCTTGACTACTAGTAAGTTGAAACTAGTGAATCTTTGGTACCTTGGTTGTTCACACCACTTAATGGTTTAACCATTAGACTGGCAGACTTGATTATAAAGGGATTTATGAGCAAGCAAGAGTTGAGAATGTAGCAGAGAAGAGAAAGGTCAAAGCTTTGGACTGACTAGTTTAACAGAATGCTTTAGCTATGCTTTTTTTCTCTCTTAATAAACTAACTTTGTTATTATTTAATTAATTAATTACTTATTAGAATCTTGTTGTTAAAATTACAGTTTATATAAGTCAGTTTGCTTTACAGCTGAATACCACCGTTTAAGAATGCGATGTTTTCACCTTGTTGATTTATAGCTGTTTACATCTGTTACTTTTTAATTCAGATTATTCTGTATTGCTCAATAGTTCACTGTACAGGGATGGAGATTTGTACATTTTGAAGTTATATCTTTTGTAATTTGTAGTTAGTATAGACTTGAAACATAAGCAAATGTTCATTGTTTTTAATACAAGTTTAATACCTAGATAAGACATCAAAGAGCTTATTACCGAAGAAAACTGAGTCATAAACTCCCATACCCAGACAACTATCCAAATTGTGCTTAAAGGAGTAATTTGAATCTGATTTTCTTATACTTAAAGGAATGTTATTCCACCATGTTCAAGCTCCACATAGGTTCATAGGTTGGTACTAGGCTATCTGCCCTAGGGCCTGTACAAGCCTAGCCATAACAATTCCCTGGATATTTCTTCCCACAATATTTACTTCCCTGGGACTGACATAATCCCCGGAGTGAATTTCCTATCTCCCATCCAATTGTCAAGGTTCCTTTTGAAGAGGGCCAAGGAGGCGTTCTGCTTGACATGTATCGGAAGTCTATTCCAGAGTATGGGGAGTCTCTGGGTCAGGAATCTATCCCTCCAGCATGTTTTGTTCATTGTGATGAGAAGGTTTAGATCCCTGGAGCGCGTGGGTCTGAGGGATTGGGATTTCTTTAAGTGGAGCATGTCCAACAGCTCAGGGTTTGACATGGCCTTGTATGTTAAGCACAGATCGCCGCTGAGTAGACAATATGCCACAGAGTATAGCTGGAGTTTTTTTAGATGGTCAGCATAGGGCATCTGCTTTAGGCCTGTGATTCTTTTAGTGAGGTATTTCTGTGCCCTTTCCAGCTGTTGTAGATGTCTTGTGAGGTACATACCAAATGGGGCATTGTACTCTATAATGGGTCTAATGAGGGATGAGTACAGTGGGACAATGACCTCCTTTTTTCTGGATGAAAAGCCCTTAGTGATGAGGTGTGCCACATAGAAGGATTTCCTGACTGTTGTGGTGATGTGGTTATCGAAGGTGAGGCCACTGTCCATCTGTGTCCCTAAGTCTCTCATCACACTTTCGGTGTTTAGTGTACTGACACCTATGTGGCAGTTCATGGGTACATGTTTTTTTTCCCAAAGGGGATAACTATACATTTCTTGGCATTAAGTTTGAGCCCATAGCTCTGGCACCAAGCATCTGTTTCTGTAAGGCCATTTTGTAGAATATCCACATCATTTGGGGATTCAATAATGGCTCCCAGTTTGCAATCGTCTGTGAACTTTGTTAACCAGAGTCCCTTAGTGTTGTCCTGAACTTCAGAGAAGTAGATGACAAACAAGAGCGGTCCCAGGACTGAACCCTGAGGTACTCCACTTGTCACTTGTCTGGAGCTGGATTTGGAGTCGGCTACTTTTACAGTCTGGGTTCTGTCAGTAAGCCAGTTGGCAACCCATTGAGTGACATAGGGATTTAGATTTATGCCCAGCTTAGTAAGTTTATCTATGATTCCCGAGTGGGGAATGGTGTTGAAGGCCTTGGAGATGTCCAGATAGGCTGTGTGGACTGCCTTACCCTCATCCACAGCTCTGGAGACTGATTTGAAGAAGTCAATCAGGTTCCAGAGACAAGATCAGCCCTTCATAAACCCAAACTGGGTGGGGTCCAGTGTTTGAAGGTTGCCAATGTCTTTGTTTATAAGTTCCATGATAATGCATTCCATGCCCTTGCAGATCAAGCTCATCAGGTGGATGGGACATTAGTTCCTGGGATCCAAGTTGGATCCCCCCTTGTGGAGTGGGACAACTGTAGCTGTGCACCACTCAGTGGGCACGAAGCCTGAGGTGAGCCTATGATTAAACATGACACTTAGGTGAGGTGCCAGTTAATTTTGTAGTTCATGTAGTACACAGCCCGGTATGTCATCTGGTCCCATGGATGCTGTATTCTTAGCTTTGGAGAGTGCGGTTTCTACCTGTGTGGCCGTGATTGCCGGAATGTAGCAATCTTTTGGTATTGAGATGGGCCCTTTAGGGGGTGAGTGGGGGGTGAAGTTGGCACTAAATCGATGTGCCAGGATATTGGCAATATCCTTGGGATCAGTATATTTAATACCATTCTGCTGTAGCTCAGAGCCTATCTGAGCATTGTCATTTAGATTCTTGACATAACTATAGAATGCCTTGTGGTTGTCTTTGGAATCTTTGGCAATTTTATTTTTGTAACTAAGTTTGGAGGATTTTATGAGGGATCTCAGCTTTTTACTGAGGCTGGTAAGGGAGTTTTTTGCATTAAAACTAATTCTGCCAACAGTAGAGATGTCAGTCTTTACATCAACTTAATAATTATTATTCCTAGTGTTATACAAATGAGTCTTTTGATAAATACCCACACTGACAATATCATTCTAATAATGAACACAATTATAAATACTTACCAAATCACCCTAGTATGTATTTAATGTATACAAAGGCATTGCCATTAATCTATGTTTATAACTCAAGACTCCTCATACCAGCTGACCTCAAAGTAAAATGTTTTCAAATTTTTTCCAGTTTACATAAATGAATATTGTTGTACAGACAAAGAGATGCACTGTATTCTATTATTGGTCTAATGATTGTCCTATAAATTTTGGTGACAAGTCTTGTTTATAATAAATGATGAAATGGCCCACATATATATAAAGTTTCTAGATATGTCTGGATCATAAATTGATCACCTATGCCAGTTATAACAGAACCAATTTTTGGCATCATCAGCATCTTTACTCGACCATATGCTGCTGTTACTGGAGAAGCTAGCCATAAATATGTCAAAATCAACCGGACCCAACACTGAACCCAGTGGCACAACCAAGGTTTACCCTACACTGTCTATATACCAAATAACTTATTATCCATCTAATCATATAATCATTTATATAATAATGTTTTAACAGAGACATGACACTTAAATGTGGCATGGTATCAAAAGCCTTTGACATATCCAAGTAAATTATATTAACTGCTATACCTTCATCTAATGCCTCCCATAGAGAACAGTAAAGGTATAGCAACTGTGTACTATATGACCTACGGGCTACAAATTCATGTGTCTTATATCCTGTCTATCACATATTGTGCTAGTGATATTCTTAGATGTTACACTTTGAAAACACTTTCCCAAGATACAGGTGAGACTAATAGTTCTATAATTTTCTCCCTTACAAAAATCATGTCCCTTAAACATAGGTACCACATATATCACCTTCCAGATACCAGACATACATCTTTTTTCAAGAGACGTCTGAAATGAATAACGTAGACCTTGAGCAATATCCTTAATTACGGATGATAGCAAAAGAAAAAAAATTAGTTCCAGCATGACTTGCTGAACTAAGTTTTATCATCTTATTTGTATTATTTAAGCTTACTATAATTTTAAAGTGACTTAGGCTGGCATATTTTAGCTTTCTCTTCAGCTTTTGAAGTGGCCGTTTAAGGTGAGAAATAACCACATTGTGTGTATGTAGAACAGAGAGATAGATATAGGTGTCTTTCCCTTTACATTTATAAAAACTAACCACATTATTTCATTTCTAGATTTCTGATAGAGGGCATAAGGGAGGACAAATATATTTTCTTTGTTTCTGGTAACTGAACAGAATTAAATATGACCATGAATGCTTCTTAAAAACCCATGAACTGGTCTTAGAATTGAGTGCTGGTGTATATTTCCTTGCTATCCATGGGTAGTAAAAATGGTTATTGTTGGTTTGCTTTTCCTACTTAATCATTAACTTGTCACATGACTCAGATTTGCTTAGTAAATCACTTAAAGATACACTTAGTAAGAAAGACTTCCTTACTTGATGCTTATATGTTTGTATAAATAAAATATAATAAAATTAAAAAAGTGAGCAACCCAATAATTGGACAACTTGAAAGAAGCAAGATAGACTAGTGGAGAAAAATGGCTGATGTGCTCAATTTGAGGCATTAGTTCTACTCAGGAATCTTTGGAGTGACAGGGAATGTGCGGTCTGTAAGGAAATATGGAAGGCAGGGATGGTTATGCATTTACCAGGAAGGTGAGAAAGGGTTGAGTGTGACAGGAGATGAGGCAGCAGTAGGCCAGTAGACAGAGTAGGGTTGGAAAGTATAGGGGAAGAAAAGAAGGGACAAAAGGATGTGGACAGAGAATGCAAACGTATATCAGGCAAGTAGTGTGGCACAGAGTAAGGCAAAAGAGAAAGTGGGAGATGCAACCACAAAAGAGAAGACAAAGAAAAGAATTTTGGAGGAACAGTGCTGGCAGCAGTGACTAGCAATGAAGAGAGAGACAGAGGTAGCCAGGCAAGACAACACCAGGAGGAGACCAGGAAGGAAGTGGACAGAAAGGGACTCTCAGCCAGGTCAGAGGAGAAAGGGTAAGAGTTAGAAAAGTTTAAATGGCTTGTAGGAAGAGTATAGCATGGATGGGAAAGGAATTAGAGACATTACAAGGAGGGAAACAACCTGTATAGATGGTGGATGAGACTGTGGGTAGTGGAGTTGGAGAAAACTGAGTTGTGGACAGGAAGTAAGGGACAAGAAGAAGAAAGTAAAGGAGGTGAGAACCGCTGTGGGAAGAGATACACACAAGGGTTTGGAGCTTAGAAAGTCCATCACAAAGTTAAGAGTCTTTTTAAGGGATACTGGGAGACTAGATTGCAAAGAATCTGGTCACAAGGCAAGACATGGAAAGAGGTGACAAAAGCGGTTACCATGAGAAAAAGATGCCTGTATGCCATGGTAAAGGCCATCTAAGGCCCAGGAGGAGACACTTGGGATGACAGCAAACAAAGCAAGGGAGGTGGCAAAGAAACACCAGGATATCAGGTGGTGGAACATTCTCAGAAATGGTACCTGTGCCAACAGCCAGCACATGGAGTAAAAATAATTGAGAGTATAACATTGTGTAGCAATGAGCAAGGAAGAATGGCTTGGGAGAGGTAGGACAATTGGGAAAATCTTAGCAGGGAGAACAGTTCTATCCCAGTGATAGTGTGCCTGAGCCCAGATGGACAGCAGAGCTCCAAACTGGATTGGGAAGAGTCATGTCAGCAATAGGACCTTTAAACTGAGATGGAAAATTAGGACATGTCACTGACTGGGATGATATGTAAGGTGCTCTTGAAATAGAATGAAGCTGAAAATGACACAGATCATAGAAGATGAACATGTTAGGGTAGCCCAGGACATGATTGGCGGTATTTTTCTGCAGAGTAAAACATCTGAATAAGAAAATGGGGAAAATGCAGACAACAATGCAGGAGAGGAAGGGTGGACATTGCTTGTACAACAGAAACAGGCATCAATGGGTGGACATTGCTTGTATGATAGAAATAGGCATCAATGCGAGGACATTGCTTGTATGACAGAAACAGGTGCCCATGGGTGGACATTGTTTGACAGAAACAGGGGTCAGTGGGTGGACATTGCTTGTATGACATGAAACAGGTGTCAGTGACTTGAAGGACTGGGACATAGAGATGCCCTGTGTATAGATTGTTCAGGAAGGTGAAGTAGTGGTCTACATAAAGAAGTACATTAATTGCAAGCTCATAGAAGAGAATAAACACCAATTACAAGGGGACTAAGGGAGTGACAAGGGCAAGAACCTAGGATGAGTGGCAAGGGCCAGAACCTAGGATACATGCCTTATCAGTAAAGGTGAAGGATGGGAGAATGCTGGACTTCTACGAGTTGACTGGGAGATTTCAAGCTCCAGCATAGAGAAGGAAGTATGAGTTGTTTGAAGTCTTGGGTCAGGAACAGGTCACTTTTGCAGGATAACAGGAATGATAGAATTCTGGATGTGATCCAGTCAAAGGCAAAGGAGTCCAGGTTTGTCCAGGTGAGGGAACCACTAACCAACAGTGATGATGATGTTATGCATTATAGAGTGAGTGTAACAATAAGAATACAAAGATAATGATATGAGATTGTAGTGGAGTGTAGTACAATGCACTAGAGGTAAAACAGACCAAAATAATAAGCTATGGCTCTATATAAGGGATACAGTGCACAAGGGCTGATGAGACGACAAAAGAAGAGAAGGCTCATATAGCTATCAAGAAGCCGAGACCCATGACTAGAGAAAAAGACTGGGCACACAAAGGGAGAAAGAGAGGAGGTAAGGGGTTTAGGAGGCACAATACAAGGAAACACCCAGAATGATAACAAAGGCACAGACTGAAAGGGGGTTAGCAGAAGGGATCAAGAGGCAGAACAAAGGCTTCTTCAGGAATATACCAAAAGGAGTAAAGGGAGGGACAAAAGACAGCAAAGAAGCAGAGTTAATGAATGAAAACTTCATCTTTTACAAAGGAAAGGAAAGATGCCATGCTGGGGCGAAGTACAGCAAGTGAGAAGTGCAATGGAAAGACGTGAGGATATAGAGAGAGACAAAAGGCATAGTCTGAAAAGAAAACAGCATACAGCATCCTTAAAGGAGAATAAAGCTAGAAGTACAAGATCTTTGTGTGCTGCCAGTCAGAAGTTTTCCTTATCCTCACTGTTATAGAACAGTGAAGTCAGTATGTCAGTGTATTTAATTAAGGAGGTACTTACATCTGAGTGAAATGAGCTTCGGCTTTGCAAAAATACTAGTTTGGATATTTTTTTTTTATATATTTTTGAAGAATGTTATTTGATTTATAGAAATCAACAGAATTTAACTCCTAGAAATGTCATTCTTTGATTCATAGTGGAAGATTCGGGAAACTATAGGCCTATCAACCACACAGCAGTGGCAGAAAAACTAGTGGAGATAATATTGAGGGAAAGATTGCTTACTTTCTTAGAAGACTGCAATCTCCAGAAGAGAGTCTGCAGACATTACAGGTTCAGAAGTCCTCAGTGAAGTTTATTAAACTACAAAAAATCAATTAGCAGTACACCAACAAGGAAGGTTCAACCAATCATATCAATCAGAGTCAATCTTAGGGACCTCCATAATTATACTACACTTATACTGCACAATATATACACACATATGCTACATTTGTTGTCTATCTCATCAGCTGGTTCTGCTTAGTGCAGGAGTGACACTGGCTTAATCTACTGCTGTAAATATGCTGAAACTCTCTGGGAAATGCAAAGTAGTTCCGAACATTTTCATGAATACAAAACTGTTTTCGACACAGCTGAACTAACTATTGTTACTTGACTCCATGTACATGTGCTCTCTCCATTTTAACTAACTATTGTTACTTGACTCCACGTACATGTGCTCTCTCCATTTTAACTAACTATTGTTACTTGACTCCATGTACATGTGCTCTCTCCATTTTAACTAACTATTGTTACTTGACTCCATGTACATGTGCTCTCCATTTTAACTAACTATTGTTACTTGACTCCATGTACATGTGCTCTCCATTTTAACTAACTATTGTTACTTGACTCCATGTACATGTGCTCTCTCCATTTTAACTAACTATTGTTACTTGACTCCATGTACATGTGCTCTCTCCATTTTAACTAACTATTGTTACTTGACTCCATGTACATGTGCTCTCCATTTTAACTAACTATTGTTACTTGACTCCATGTACATGTGCTCTCTCCATTTTAACTAACTATTGTTACTTGACTCCATGTACATGTGCTCTCTCCATTTTAACTAACTATTGTTACTTGACTCCATGTACATGTGCTCTCTCCATTTTAACTAACTATTGTTACTTGACTCCATGTACATGTGCTCTCTCCATTTTAACTAACTATTGTTACTTGACTCCATGTACATGTGCTCTCTCCATTTTTGAATTATCATAATGCTATCCTTCCAAACAGTTTAGCGAATAAATGAACTGTTTTTTTATGTTAGCTTGGTTAACCCAAACTGGTGTTTCTCCGCAAAGCAGTATATCTCTAAAAACAAAAAATAAGTGCAATAGTTATATTTTTGGCTAGTTGATGCTTGTAAATTAATCTTAGCGTCATGACTCTCCATGGTAATCTGAGCTAGTTGCTTAGTTGTGCAATTCATACCAAGTTGTTATTGTCTCACTTAGTTCAACAGTTGAATTCACAGTGGTATTACATTAGCAGCTGCATGTGCTCCATTGTTATTTGTTTTGTAAGTTTTTATCTTAACACACAACTGTTTGTTTGCTTGACCATTTCTATATGCCTGTTATCTTCTGCCTAATGATTAATTTTATCTTGCTGCAATTATATTTGTTATTCTGTATGACTAACTCCGACTCTAATTTCATCCTCATTATGCTGTATTTATCTAACCTTTAACTCAAGTTTTCCCCCTAATTTCCTTATCTGCATCTTTTATCTTTTTTCATTTTACAGTTTCCCTAATGGAGAAAACATGAGTGTCTCTCTCCCCACTACTGAATCATTTGCTTGTGTTTTACACTGTAACCTCTGGAGTGAGTCTCATCTGGAAAGTATTTGGGCTCCATTCCTAAGTTGGCTCAATGTACATCATCCCCAGTAAAGTACAGACAAATCTTATGCTTTTTATGGGCTTTAGGGTAATGGCGTGCACACTAACCAGATTTCAATAGCATTTCCCCCTCCGCCTCTCCTACCACACATTCCTCCTTACCTACTTCTATGACCTAAGTCATGCTTATCATTTGGCTAATTTAAATTTAGACACAACTACTACATTTTTGCAAGAGAATGCACCTGCTAGATTTTGAGTCCCAGCAAACTCCCATACAATTTAAAATTTTTTTTTTTTACTGCATGAATGTTATGCAGATTTGTGGTGGCTTCCTTAGTTAATACATGCTTTAAAACTGGCACTGACCTGTTGAATAGATAGTTTTTTGCTGCTTAGTCTGTTCCTCCTTGTGGGCCAACCCATTCCGCTTGCCCTCTCTGTGCTTGGGCTCACTCAGCTCCCCTGCCCTACCCCCAATTCCCACATACCCCACACACCTTAAATTTATACACTAATAAAGTTTTCTCCTCCCCTTCCTGTATAACCCATCCTATAAAATCTCTTTCGCTCCCACCTAACCACACTCCCCATCTACTCACTCACAATGATTAAATCACAGCTTCAAACTCCACTCACCACCATATACCACCACAGCACTATAGCCTATTACTCATAAGAATAAAATCTGTACTTTCCATTTTCTGTTTGTTCTATGCCACATTCTCGCAATTTTTCAAAAACTTCCCCACCTCACACTACACAAGTATTGTTCCATTATCACACCAGACTCACCTGTGTACTCTCCTCTGTCTTCACACGCTGTCATACCTACTCTTCTGTAGTTATCCTCCCTCTATCTATCACCTCTCTTATTGCCCTACCCAACTCATAAAATGCTATCTTTTCACAGCCTCACTACTTCTCCTACTCTCACACCTATCCTCCTATCATAATAAATGATCACCCTTACACTATCCTCCCACTCTATCTCATCCTCTTACACACTTTCACACTCCACACAAGCATTTAATTACTGCCTCCGTATTTGATCACACTAATCCACTCAAACTCAAGATCAAACTAACCCTCCACCTATCTCACCCTATTAAAACTAAGCATAAATTCCTCCCATACTGCTGTAAGATTGCAACTCTCACATACTTCAACAAAACATCATTCTTATCTGGAGATATCCACCCTAAGCCAAGTCTCCTCTCCACATCCTCTTCTGTCACCCCCCCTCCTCTGCCTTCCTCTCATCCCTATTACCACATCAAGTGCTTGAGCTTATACTCCCTGAATATACATAGCATCTTTAATAAAGCCACTGAATTTCACTCTTGGCTTAGCCAATATTCCCCTGACATAATACTCTCAATGAAACTTGGCTTAAACACCAAAACACTGACAAAGAAATCCTACAACCAGGTTACAACATCTTCCACTTTGATAGGGTCCACAAAAAAAAAAAGGTGATGCTATACTTTACTCAGACCAACTTAATTTTTCCCCTCTATCAATCACATTCCTCAACTTTCACCCTGCTGAACTTTTAATGGTAAACTGTAACTCAACAATCATAAGAAACATACATTTGCTTATATATATATATATATATATATATATATTTATATATATATATATATATATATATATATATATATATATATATATATATATTTATATATCCCACCAGGCAACAATATTCATCTACTTGAACAGGTTCTGTCTTGGATCACTGACTCCATACCTGATGAAACTATCATACTAGGGAATGTCAACACTGACTGACAAACCCAAACCAGTGACAGCCCCAACTGTAGCATAAATCCTCATGGTTTCACACAACTTATCACAACCCCCACCCATTTTAGCAAGACTTCTAAATCTACTTCTGTATTGGGCTGGATTCTTGTCTCCAATCCAAACGTCTACAGCACTTTAGTCCTCACAAATACAAAGAGTGTCATAAGCTCTCTTAATTTTAATCTTGAAGAGTTCAATGGTGGACCCTTCTCCATTAACTGTTCCTTCCTCTTCCACTTATCCCATGATGATGCTCTTCACAAATTCAACAACATTTACCTTGAAATCTTTAACTCCCTAGCTCCACCCAGGAAAATAAGAGTAAACTCTCTACTAGCACCTGAGCTTACACAAGCCATATGCTCTCTAATGCTCAAAAGAGACCATGCCTGGAAAACTTGGCAAAACTCTAAATCCTATATACCACCAATGCTACAAAGAACTCTGAAGTCCCACTAAAATCATCTCATAAACAACAAGAAAAACTTCTATCTAAAGCCTCAATCTAGCCATCAAAGGAATTGTAATAATTTCTGGAACACAATTAACAACATTCTTTTTCCTAGTAGACCCATAACACTTAACCCTTGAACCAACAACTTTCCTCTTGAATCCACTACCATTTTTAACTCTTATTTCATTGACTACATCAGCAAATTAACACACAATGGAAATACCTCCAACCTCCATAATCCCCCCTCGACCACAATACTTCCTTCTCCCTCAATCCCATTGCCACTGCCTACATACAAACTCTACTCAGTAAACTAAAGCCATGCTCTTCCTCTGCTGATAAATTTCCACCCTACTTTCTAAAACTTGCAGCCATCTCTATAGCCTACCCTGTCTCTATCCTAATTAATCAATCAGCCCAAGATTATACTGTTCCCTCTATCTGGAAACTATTCTACAAAATACCAGTCTACAAGGGTGGGCACTCTACTGAACTTTCCAACTACAAGCCCATAGTTGTTCTGTCCCCCTCTCAGAAATACTAAAAAAATGTATACACAGGCAAATCATGGATTATCTTCTTCACAAAAACTTACTTACTCCTACCAAACATGTCTTCCACCCTAACCACAGCACAACTACTGCTCTTATTTCCTTTACACAAACTATTTCACATGCTAGAGACAATAATAAACTTGTTTCCTATTTTTAGACCTTTCCAAAGCCTTTGACACTGTTTCCCACTCCAATCTCCTTTCCAAGTTGTCCACTCTCAGTCTATCTCATCCCACTCTCAAACTGTTCTCAAGCTACCTCGCCAATAGAAAGCAGTCTGTCAAATGTCTCTCTTCCTTCCTCCCTGTTAACACAGGAGTGCCTCAAGGTTCCATTCTTGGACCACTACTATTTAATATTTTCACAAACACTCTATACACTTCCTATTCTCACTGTTCTGTTATACAATATGCAGATGACTCTACTCAAATCCTTCTCAAACCTCCACTCTTTAACACAAAATTCCTTCAACTCTATAGAAAACTTTACCTGTTGAACTGCACGTTTCTTGTTTTTTTACCTGTTGACTGTTTGGTTTTGTGCAGCTAACCGTTGTGAGGTATTTATATTTTCTTGATCTATAAAAAACTCGTTAACCAATAATCAATCATCTTAATAAAAAAAAACTTCTTCTTTTTCTTCCTAAATATCTTTTTCATCTCAAACCATAATTTACTGCCACATCACTCAACAACACTGTCATTAACTTTGAACAACATACCAAGCTACTGGGTGCAGTCATCAATGATCAACTTAAATTCTATCTACATATCTAGTACTGTATTAAGAAGACACAAAAAACTGAACTTGCATTACAGATGCAAAAACTTCCTCACCAATGATTCTAGACTCTCCCTTGCCTATGCCTACCTTCTTCCTAGTCTTTTTTATGCAGCACCTATCCTGACCAACCTACGATCTTTTCTAAAGACCAAACTTGAACTCACAACAAAATTGCTAGGTTCACTGCAAATCAGCCTTACAACTCTCACCACTGCCTATCTCTCCAATCACTAAACTTACAGATATTTAAGGGACATCAGAACCTGTAACAATAGCAGTGCATTATTTAAACATGTAGATAGATATCTTGGTCACGAATTTAGGTTTCTTGTGATAGAAAAAGTGTTGCAGGTCCCTCGGGGGGCCCATGGGAATATTACCTCGAATTTGAAGAACTATGTTGGCAAGTGAGGTTGGATGCCCTTTCTTTCCCTGAGCTAAATGATAGTCTCAATTTAAGCAGCCTACTAAAGCTGCGTTCGTACAAAACATAAAATATAAAACATGATGTTGTTCTTATGAACTAGAATCAATTTGTTTATATTTTTTATTTTGTAATTAATTTTTAAAACATTTTTGGGTTGCTGTAGTTGTAAATTATAGGACAGAATAACAGATATAGTTTTACTTGGTTTAACAGTTGGGTATTTTGTATTGCATTTGGCACTTTAAATGTTTTACCAATTTACGTGTTCATTAACTGATTGTATCATGTGATGATTTTTAAAAGGTATATATGATGGAGTTAACAGAATTTTTATTGTTCTGAAGAAGATAGCTGATTTATGCTGACAAAAGCACTTAACATTAAAGGTTCTTAATTAAAAGGTTTTGATCAAGTCTGAGAAGGTGTCAGTGGTTTTGTTTTTTTGGATTGTATCTGTGCCAGGTTCCTGGTTTTTCTGTTATTTTTAATATTCCCTGTGATTGATATGCTGGTATTTTTTGTAAATAGATATTTAGTATTTTCATGTTCTTTTGTTATTTATTATTAAATATATTTAAACTTTTCATTGTGGCTGGTCTTTTAGAGAATATTTTAACCTTTGAGAGTACTTATATTTATTTGATGACACTGTGGCCACTCCTGAAAGCCTTGCTGCATTGGTCAAACACTACCATTTGTATTAATATTAGTTTTATTCAGTATACTTGGGTAACCTTGTAAGAGCCTTAGAGTAGCTGGCTTTGGAGTGTTATGGTGGCAGTATCTACCTTATAGTCTGGGTATAGGGGGATAACTGGTAAATCTGTGCCAGCCTTTCCCAGGTGTGTGTGTGTGTGTGTGTGTGTGTGTGTGTGTGTGTGTGTGTGTGTGTGTGTGTGTGTGTGTGTGTGTGTAAATCAAATCTCAAAGACTATATGTCAGCTATTTTGAGCAGGGACACATAGAAGATGGTGGAAGACTTGGCTTGGAACACTCGGCTGAGGACTCAATTCTACAGCTGTGTCAGTGGGGAGCCTTATTTGGGGCATGGATAGAGAGAGAGGGAAACCCAGCCCTAGGATTGTGTGTGTTCCCTGTGTGCTCTTAAGGGAAATTGTGCTTGGTGCAGAGAGCTGCATCTGAAAATACTATGTGTATCCATTTTTGTTCAAAGTGAATTGTCCCTTGCTGGTGTCAGTCATGAGGACTGTGGCTCCTTGATTACTGGCCCAGAGGAAGGATGTCACACTTTCCATCCTTTGTCATGCACTTCTTGTAAGGCAAAGCTTGGCAAAACTGTATTAATGGTACTGAAAGGCTAGAAAGACTATGAATTTAAATTCCTACAAGAGCATGCATTAAATAAAATTCATCCATTTTGAAGAAAAAAAACATGCTATTGACATTGCTGGCTGGATTCATAGCCTTGGACAAAAAATTATACTTAATCTGGCAAATAAACCAAGTCCCCATTTTCACATTGCTGTACGTCATTCATCAAATTTCTGTTGTAGAACTGTAGATTCAAAATCTTCAATTTTTTTAGAACAAATATTTGCTGAAAAAATATTTCTCAAACATTCAAACAACTGATTGCAGACCTGGCAAACTAAACTAAAGTAAGTGATATCAGTCTGACTGCAATAAATATTATTTCTAATAATTCTCGTCATACATGACAATGCAGAGTTTGTGTGCTTTATGTTTCTGTTTTGATGGAGTTTCACTACTTTTGTATACTTACTGGCTACTCAATCTGCCTCATTTCAGCACTCATACTGACAAAATTAAATCGTCTAAATAGTCCATGCAGCACATTTCCACAGCCCTGATGCTTATGCTTTGCAGGATAAAACAAGGGAAATATCAGATGTGCTCTTAGACCATTACTGTCGTATAAAGGTGGTTACAGATAACAAAAATAATTAACTCTCCTGGTCACCACTTATAGCAAAAACAAGCATGAAAGATTTATGTAACATTCATTTTTTTAACTTTTAAAAGGTAGAACGTTGTGTAAAATTCCATATACATTGTTTGTTGCCTGAATGAATCTCTAGCAGTAATAGACCTGTCTTGAAAAAGAAAATAAAACCATGTTGTAAGATTTGGGTTCCTCAAAGACTGGTCTCCTCCGTGAACTGCACACATTGCAGAACAAATAACCAAATGTCATTAATCTTCCAGTGCAGCAAACCGTATGTCACTCCCAGCGAATGATACAGATGGGCCGTTACTGGTGTTGTGTAGCAGCAATTACTTGACTATGACTATTTTCGTACATCAGACACAGGAGAAATCACATCACTCCTTGCTTTTCCATGATTGACAGATTTTATACCATTCGAGGGACACCCAGGGGAGAAACCAGTTAACTGAGCCCTTTTGAAGTGAATTCATGAATCCACTGTGCTTTCCTACATTAGGGCAGCTGCAAGGAAAAAGACATGATAAATTTGTTGCTAGGGGATTTGTTGATCCGGCGTGAGTGACATACTTGCAGTCACATATCAGGTGCCTAACAAGAACAAACGTTGCTGCCAAAGGACAAAAGGACTCCAGACTGAAAAGATACAGCATTGTTAACATTGTTGACAGCATCATTACCAGCTTGGTTTCCAAGTGGCTTTGTATAGCTGCGATTTGTATTATTCCTGATCATTTTTAACAAGCCCATCATCACTGCATGGCATTTATAGAAAATGTGCCATAAATACTAGCATGATTACTGGCATCATAATAATAAAGCATTCCCTTTTGGTACACCAGTTTTTTAATTTAGGAATTGGTAATTGTAACTATATAATAAGTACTTTTATGAAAAATGTCTAGACTTAGAAATTTAATTTTTTTTAATTAAGTAAAAATAAAATACTTGCAGATTTTGTCTGTGTTACTCCTAGTCAAAGGTTAACTGCCAGACTATAATAAAATTACATTAATGAACTTAACTGCTACATACAGCTACGTACAACAGTGGCAGCTGCTAGTGGTAACAACATGAGTTTTAGAGCCACAGTATACGATTCAAAAGCTTGACACTGGGACCGAGTGACAAGGGTCTCTGAGCTGCAGTATATGTGCTTAACCATAACATGTAATTCAGAAAAAGAGCTATAAAGGGACCCTTCATGGTATTTATTTTGCCATTGCTGTGAATTGTAGGGTAGCTGTTAACAACTTTACCTCACTCTGCTGTTGTCCCAAACAAAATTACATTATAGTAATGTCAGGCTTAGTATATGCGTACCTGACCAATTAATCAAACTTCATTTAAATGTACTGTAAATAAATATTGCCAGCTGTAGTATTCAGCATCTGCACAGATGAGTGGACTGCCCCTATATAAAACTGTGCTGTGTGCAGCTGGTTTGAAAATCTGCAGTGGTGTACTAAGACTGCTGTCTTGCAGTGCTAAGCTGTGCATGCAGCCCAATGTTATTTATGATCTATGCATCTGTTTCTGAATCAGGAATTAAGTTAGTAGGTGGTTCAAAAATCATCCATGTTATGCTTATCACCAGTATCTTTTCTGAACTGATGCTTGCCATTACACTTTGCACAGAGCTGCACCCAAGGCCTGAATCCTGTCATGTGGTTCAACTGCACACCAGTCCTAATGCAGGTCAGACACAGAGATACTGTGTAATAAAGCTGTCTACTGAAACTGTGTTAAGTTGCAGTCATGCAAGTGAAATCATGGGGAATATTAGGCAGAGGAACAGTTTTATACCCAAACTATTAAACAAATTATATACTGATAAAAATCAAATATGAAATAATCTAATAGATAGACGATAGACCATTGTCTTAGTACAGTAATGCCCTCCATTGTGCTATTGGGAAACAACTCCCTTATAGAGGTACAAAGGACCTTTGCTTGTAGCAACAGGACTCACAACATCCTTGGGTATGTGTTATTTCCTCACTAACACCCACCCTATCAAGCATTATTGTTTGCTTAAACATATTCCATGGGCTAAAATATATGATCTAATTTGGAAAGCATTCCAGCATCTTAATAAGGACTGTGTAATAATATTGTCTCCTTTTTTATGCAGTCTTTATATAAACAATATTTATTGCCTGTGTTAACAATATTTAGTACAGGTAGATAGATATTTTACTAGGTTTTAAAGTAGCTAGCACATGCATTATGATCTAGGATCAACTTTTTTCTTAACAGGCAATAACATTCTTGCCTTTTAAACCATGCCATCATGAGTATATAAATGCTAGTTTATGTTCTATGTAGGGATGCAAGTTTATTAAAGTATTTCTCAGAGTATGTGGTAAAAAGGTTAGTTAATAGATCAATAAGTACTTTAACAAGCTCAGTGACAGCTTCCCTGGTTAGCCTGTTCAATATGTTGTGCGGTAGTTCATCTGTCCCTCACACCTTATCCTAAATCAATATCTGCATCAGTGACTGTATGCTGTTTCTCTGCCTCACCTCCAATCTAAAACCAAACAGATGCCCACATAGTGTAAACTGGGCTCTCCAGGGATTATTGATCCAGTAGCAAGTATAGAAATGAACCTTAAGCTATTGTAAAAAAAAACACCACCAATGAATAATGTTCAATAAATATATTATGATAAAAAACAGACAAACAGTTTATCTTCAGAATGTGCATGTGTAAACCTCAGAAAGGGGGTAGTACTGTTGATGTAAAATAAAAATTCTTCTTTACTGAACCCTGAACTTTCCATAAAATGAAAATGTCATCCACAAAGTGTAGTTATATGTACCAACAATTCTTAAATCTAGAATTGAAGATGTAGGACTATACATAACTAAATATGCATATATGGGAGCACAACTCAAGCCAATGGTGACCCCTTTTACTTGACAAAAAACTCTCCTTTAAAAGAAATTAAATTATTGTGTAGAATTAATTCTGAGAGCCTTCTGTGTGGAGTCTGCATGCCTCCCCGCGTTCGAGTGATGTTTAAAGACATGCAGGTAGGTGGATGCGTGAATAGGTGTGCCTTTTTTGAAGGTTTGGCGTCGGGCTGGCACCTCGGCACAGTAAAAATCCACTGCCAATTATTAGCGGACTGGAGTTCTGCTGTGGCGACCCCTAACCAGGAAAAGCTGGAAGACTTCTATTATAAAATTAATAAGTGTATTATCTAAGTTTGTAAGGTCTAAAATAGCTACATGGAATAATTCCATGCCCTTCGAGCATTCACTCAACAGAGCTATCCTAGGTAACCCAGACCTGGCAACTGGATACCAGCAGGACACTAGCTTATTGACCCAGGGCTACTGAGCTTTATGGTGGGCACACACTAGCAAGTAATAGCACATACACCCCTCCCACCATTAGCAGGGTAGATCATGTTCTCAGCCCACTTATCACCGGTAAATACCCATGTCCATTTGGCAACATTAATCATCATTACCAAATCAGCTAGAATGCTGTTTTACACCGTTGAGTGGATAGGTTTGCCATGGCGTGCAGTCTGTGATGCATGTTCTTCTATCTTGAGGATACTGCTCCAAAGTAGATGTCCAAATTGGCTGGTCTATACAACTCCTCCCCTTATGTAGAGTCTATGCTGCTGCCCTCCACTCCATTCATTGATAAGTTTGAGATGGAAACAATTTGCATACTGAGGTGAAAGGAATCCAACTGAGACCCATGGAGGACATGAAAACTCCAAGCAGGTATTGGTCAGAGGTCAGGATTGAACCTTGTACCTTGTGCATGAGAGTCAAAGACCTTAACCATTATGCCAACTGGTCTCTCTTGTTTCCCAATTCTCTATAAACCTTTTTTGGGGTCATCAATGAATTGTTTATTTTGTACTTTTCCTTTATATTTATTTGCATATCTTCTTAGTTTTTCTGCCTGTGCTGATATCATTAGTTTATTATTTGCAAGTGTATGACATATCCTGGTCTGTTCTGATTTTGCACATTGCTTTTATCATATCTGTATTTCTAAGTATCTTTGTTGATCTCTTTCCTCTTCGACACTGTTCTAACAATGACAGTTCTTGTCTTAATTTCTTTATAGTTTTCTCTATTCACTGCTTCCATGATGGCATTTGATTTCTCCCTTCCTATCCCTTAGTGCTCTAAGACCTTATCTGTTATTAATTTAGCTACACAACAATATATCCTATTTATTTCTGTTATATCACCTGAATTTCTATTAATAGTCTTGATCACTGTGTTCATCGGTTTTATCATACTTCTAACATTTTGGGTCTTATTTACTTTCTGCAATCGATTTCTTGCATCGATCTTGGAATATGTGTATCCATCTCTATTAAATCGAGCAACACGTCCTTAACTCATCGTCCTCTAAACTGAGGGCACATCCTTTGCTGTCTGATTCCTGCGGGCATTCTACAGAAAGTTCCAGACCACCTTCTTGCAACATATTCTCTTCACCTGCATCCTGTGCCATCTGTTGCTTTTTCATATGGGAACTCATTTACCCATCACTCTACAGCATTGACCTAGTCAGAGTTGCCACTCATTCCTGCTGCTTCCCTTGCTGCACACCTCCAAGGGAACTTTTGTACTGGTTTCCTACTGAAGGCTCCAGAGCATCTTTACATGGCACAGAAACAGATTCTTCCAGTTCTACCTGTTTTATCCTGATTTGGGGACTCATTTTTTTCCATCATGCTGTGACATTACCTGAGTTGGATTTTCTACACTAAATCCTTCACCTCACAGGTAATCCATAACTTTAGTTTCTATTATTATAACGTTTTCATTGTCATCCTCTTTTTCTGCTTTCTCCCTTTTTTATTTTTGGTATTGTGAAATTTTCCATATCTGGATGCCTTTGCCTATGTTTCTCTCCCAATATCTTTGTCTCTGCTTTTTTGTATTAATTAGTTTTGCTTTTTCCTTTGTGTAAATATTACACCATATTAAATGTGTTTTTCTTTCCCATGTCCACATTTCTTCTCCAAATGTCTCCAGCTCCACCTGTTTCTCATTAATCTGGGGACTTACTGTTCCATCTTGCTGTGAGATAACCTGTGTTAGACTTCATACACTAAATTGTTCACTTTGCAGGTATTCCATAACATTAGCTTCTGTCTGTTTAACCTCTACTTTACTAATCTTCTGTTCTGCATTCCCCATGTGTCTGTGTAAGTTGATCTATTTGACAGTAGACTGACCTACATAACAATGACAAAAAATCAGTCTCAAAAGATTAACCACGCATTTTGTATGCTCCAAGACATAATGTTTGAGCATGCCAATCAAAAACAATGTTTTATTTGTAGGGACAAACATCCAAGCATCCAAGCATCCCCTGCACCCTCACCCCTTCCTACTTGTGTATATATATATATATATATATATATATATATATATATCTATATGGAGCTGATGAAGGAGATTCTCACTCAGAGATCACAGGTATGATCCATCAGTCAGTGTCCAAAAAGCTTAAGATCATATTCTGGGTTTAAACATTGTATATTGGCATATATCTGTCTGTACACTTACCATCTATTCTAGGTAAACTCAGCAACCCTAACCTTCTCTCTAGTTCTGAAGGGGAGCATGGCATTGAGTGTTAGCATCTTCCAGTGGTATTATGGTTGGAGAGATGCCAGTGTGATGCTATAAATGCTTCATGTGCTGGTCGTCTTCAGGGCTTTTTGTCAATGAACTTTACAGATAAGTTACCTTACGATGAAAACTTTTTTATAATTTGTGCTGAACTGTTGTGAGGGGATTAAAATATAAACATATATAGATATTGTGCTTTTTTTTTACCAACTCAACCAGGCACTACTATCCACCACTGATATAACAACATGATTTGCGGCATTCTAACTCAGTTTATAAGAGCAATATTTAAAATGTATCCCTCTCTTTGGGATTTGCTCCCCCCCCCACCAATTATCTTAGGCTTTGTTCAAATTTCTAGTTTTAAGAGGTTGAGAGGTATGCTGGGATTGCATATTATGGGGCAGTATTTAATTTTAGGCTACATCTTTCCCAACCCCCCCCCCCCCGGCAGTGGAGGGAGTCAGTTGAGTGCCAGCTGAATACAACTGAGTGGCAGCTGGATATGCTGTCACATGAGAGTTGGTTATGCATAGTGTGTTTTACTACTAGTCTAAGGTGTTTTTGAACAGACGTCTTCTGTTCTAGGTCTACACATGTGCATCTCAACCTGCAAACTGTGCTGCTGGAAAATGCATACAAGCGCATTGCACAATACTTACCCCACACATTATCAGTTTCTCTTTAGAAAGAGCTGCAGTATGTCCCATTCCTTTAAACGTTGTTGTTTTTAGGTGGGTGGAAACACAACTAGAATCTGCCTGACAGATGGGGTAATAGAAAACATGATCTATCTGCTTTAAGAAGTGGTCTAAAATGAAATAGTGTCAATGGGAAGCTGGCATAGTGGTTAAGGTGTTCACCTTATAGGCACAATGAGCAGGGTTTGATTCTCACATGGGGTAACTGGCTAGGCTTGGAATGGCTCACAAGGGTAGTTAACCTGGTACTAATTTATATATACCTCACTGTCCCTCTTCAAGAGAAATCTTGATGAGTGGATGGGAAATAGAAAATTCACCCTGGGGATAACTCCAGTGGCTCTACTCGACAGAGGCACTTGGAACCAAGGTCAAGGTGGCACAATGCCAGGTTAATCCTATGGGCTAGGCCTATAAAGGCTCCAGGGCCATTTGCCTAGTACACACCTATGAATCTATTGGAGAAATCAGTGAATTATTTTAGGAATATCCTTACTCAGCAGGGTAAAGAGGAGACCTATTGACTGGTTAACTGGAGTTGGTGTATACGTAAGAAATATGGACTTGGCACGTTGTCACTGTAAAGCAGATAGTTGCATTTCCTCAATCATATGACACTATATCACTTAATAGTGGAGACGTTAGAGAGTAGAGTGGCTGTGACAAAAGGACTGAAGTTCTGAACCCGCCATGTTTTGATCATAAGTGGGATGTCAGTGGGTACCTAACGTAAAAACAGCTACCAGTCTGATAAGTCTTTGTACATCTTTCCCAAAACTAACAGACTATTACAAATGATATTTGTATTAACTGAACTTAAATACAAAAACTACATCACATTTTTTTCTCTCAAGTTTTTACAGGCTAGAGACTGGAAGTTGTAAAGTGAAAGGAGATCTCATCCCACTATAGAATCATTTACAATCTCCATTATTTATCTATAAGAATGTGGATTTTAACATATATTTTTAGCTACATTCTTTTCTATTCAGCTTTACTATAAAATGAAATTTCAAAGTGTTGCTGTACTGGAAAAGAGCATCTTTATTTTGTAGTTAGAGAAAAGAATTGTTATTCCTTACAATCAACTTTTAAAATAATAAATATTGGTTTATAAAAGGAGCACTGTTTATCTAAAGTAAGAAATTGTGACTTTTATGCATAAAGAAAACTAAATCTGCATGTGTTTTGTGCAGGGGAGCTGTGTCCTTCCCTGCACTTCCATGTAGGCTGTACCCCCACAATCCCACTGACAAAATACAGTTTCAAGACTTTATTGCTTTGGAGGAAAGGAAATAGTTGAATACTTCAATGTCTCAAATGCAGTTTCTGATTTGCCTGGTATTGCTAAAATGGCAAACTTATTTGGGGATTCAGTGCTGGCTATACAGGATAGTGGTTTCCCTTGCACTGATTCACTAGCAGTCACTTTTTTCATCATTAGTGTCTCAGTAGCCTTTCCCTTACCTCCCATCCGGTGATTTCATTGTGGCAACAGTTGCTGGCCTGTTTTTTTGTCCCCCCCCATACTTTGGGCCTTTACTACATTGGAGTAAGAGAATTGTGACCTGGTAGTCAAAACCTTTCTGCTTCCTCTGATATGTAAAATGTATATACAGAGTCACCCAGCATTGACATCAATGTTAGACAGTACCTAATGCTGCACCATATACCCTAAGTCCCTTGCCTTCCTGATAACAGGTGCAAAGGCCTTTCTTCTCTGTAACAAGAGAATTGCTGTAGCCTGATTGTGCCCAGTAAGTCTCATTTTAGGTCACAGCTTTCTAGTGCATAGCAGAACTGCTTCTCTATCATTATAGCCGGACTTAGGCATGCGCCAACTAGGCGGCCACCTAGGGTGCCGCTCTAGTAGGGGCACTTTTCCAGTATTTATTTGGTGCAGGTAGACCAGGATGGGATCACTGGGTGGTGTGGTAGGGGGAGCTGTGGAGCTCTTTTGCCTAGGGCACCAGTTTACCTAAGGCCACTCCTGTCTATCATTACAATCTGCTCATTTTAGAATAATGAGCTTTGGTACATTATTCTGACTAACCTTCTGTATAATTCTGTATGTACTCTCCCTATAACTGGCAGCCCACTTGACAGCATTACTTGTTGCAACTCCTTCCTGCTGAGTAAATTCAAATGTCTTCCCTCCATGTTTTCAGGCAAGCCTATAACCCTCAGGTTATTTCACCTTGCACTATTTTCCATGTCATCAATTTTGGACTGCACATGCTGTGACCAGATTTGAATATCCTGAAGGGATTATGAATGTGCAGCCACTATTCACTACAGGTCTTCCAAATATGGTTTCTGAGACTGTTGATTGTCCTGCAGATGTTCAAGAATGGCTTTACGGTAGGATTATGCCATCTTTATGTGGTTTAAATCACTAACCACTGTCTGCATGAGAGGTAACTTCTCCATAACTATTCTTATTGGTCTTATGTCCTCGCCATGCTGCTCAAGTTACTAGCAGGGTCTGCCATATTGTTCTACTCTTCTGAGGGTGTAGCAGTTATTTATGAAGCAAAAAATACAAGAAATATTCCTTTACACTTTGTATTTAGCTCTCCCAGTGTTAGAATGATATGAGACACTAAATGTATCTCTGAAAGTTTGATATGATGCCCTCATATACAGTTGATCTTACCTGATGAGAAAGGAATGAAGTTCAAGGTGCCATTCCTAGTCACGTGCCCATGCATTGTACCTGACAGGAGTGGAGTGAGAGTTCAAGGTGCCATTCCTATTCCTGTGCTCATGTATTGTACCTGATGAGAAGGAGTGAGAGATCAAGGTGCCATTCCTAGTCACGTGCCCATGCATTGTATCTGACAGGAGAGGAGTGAGAGTTCAAGGTGCCATTCCTATTCCCGTGCTCATGTATTGTACCTGATGAGAAGGAGTGAGAGATCAAGGTGCCATTCCTAGTCACGTGCCCATGCATTGTACCTGACAGGAGAGGAGTGAGAGTTCAAGGTGCCATTCCTAGTCACGTGCCCATGCATTGTACCTGACAGGAGAGGAGTGAGAGTTCAAGGTGCCATTCCTATTCACGTGTCCATGCATTGTACCTGATGAGAGAGGAGTGAGAGTTCAAGGTGCCATTCCTAGTCATGTGTCCATGCATTATACCTGACAGGAGAGGAGTGAGAGTTCAAGGTGCCATTCCTATTCACGTGCTCATGTATTGTACCTGATGAGAAGGAGTGAGAGATCAAGGTGCCATTCCTAGTCACGTGTCCATGCATTGTACCTGATGAGAAGGAGTGAGAGATCAAGGTGCCATTCCTAGTCATGTGCCCATGCATTGTACCTGACAGGAGAGGAGTGAGAGTTCAAGGTGCCATTCCTATTCACGTGTCCATGCATTGTACCTGATGAGAGAGGAGTGAGAGTTCAAGGTGCCATTCTTATTCACGTGCTCGTGTATTGTACCTGATGAGAAAGGAGTGAGAGATCAAGGTGCCATTCCTAGTCACATGTCTTTGCATTGTACCTGATGAGAAAGGAGTGAGAGTTCAAGGTGCCATTCCTATTCCCGTGTCCATGCATGCCGATAGAATTTCTGTTTCCTATTACTTGCTATCCTGTATCATGAATAAATGGCTGAAAACAACATTTACTGATAAAATCTTCATTTAATATGTGTATGGCTATATGAAAATATCCTTAGTCCAGTCAAAACTCCAGTATTTACCTATTGGGATTTCATTGTTTTACTTCATAAAGTGAGGGTGTATGGTTTTAACATGCAAAAATGCATTTCTTTTAACTATCTTTTAAAACCTGATATGCTTATCTGTTCTTGCAAAATATCTCAGGAGAAGTATATCTTTGTAAAATCCACACTAAAATAAGTCTAAGATGTGACAAAGTTGAATTAACATTTGTCGTGAAATCTAATTGCTGATGTATTTCCCATCTTAAAATAATTATACCATCTGTTAAGCAAAATTAGCATGAAGTACTACATGTAAAAACAATAGACGTCCCACTAAATTCTTTCTCTTTGTTAATTGTGTCACTCTGAGCCACATCAATTCTCAATGACCTTCTGTTTAGCTTTAGGTAAAAAGCCTTTTCACAAATAAACATAACGTTTGCTAATACCATCTCTAGTAATGGGGAAATATTTTAATATCTAGGTTCGACATTAATGATTCATCCCTAAGGATACTTTGTATGACTTCTGTTACTTCTAAATTCAGGACTACCATGTACAATGGTTCAATACCTACTCTAATAAATTGATATTCATTTAATAAACTTTTCTTGATGAAATAATAGTGCATGTTTTTGTGGAGACTGTTCTGTTCTGCATTGAACAGAAGTGGTTCTGCTTTACAATTTTTAATTGGCTCGTATGTCAGTATACGAGCCAATCAAAATTGCTGGTTGCTTGAGTTCTGGATAACGGGGACTGTAGTCTACTGTTATTCCTCCATTTGTTGCTCAGCAATGTGGATTCTCTATCACTTACTGTCATTATGTCACATAAAGCTGTCTCACATTTTGCTGCTACACAATCTGAAGAAATTTTGAGTGGAAATTCATTTTACTAAACGTTCATAGTGGGTTTCTTCATTTGTAATGCACTTTATATTGCTATCTTATGCTAAACAGTGCATTACTCCACATGCCAGCTACATTGGGTTATTTATAACATTCCAGAGGTTGACTTGTCATTTTTTATTGTGCTTTAACAAGACAAGACAGGTTATGTGAAAAACAGTTATTACCAGCTGAGGTAGCCAGATGTCAAATAATTAATGTTTCTAATGTCTTTATCTGTAACAGTAAAACATATCAGAGACTGTCCTGTTAGTGAAGTATTATGACAGAAATGTAATTCTTTGTAGGATGTTATTTTGCTAAGGTTATTTCTGTCCTGATGGCAATCTATGAAAAGTGAGAGTATATAAAAGTTGGTGTCAGTATAAATAACCAGCTGTCTGTTATTACAAAACAATATTACAATATTTCAATTATCTTAAAATTTGCAAAATACTATAGTTATGCAGCCATAATTACAGTGACTAATCCTTTTAATTCTGCACAGTGCAAACATTAATTAAAAGGAGTGTCTGCTTCTCAGATGCATTTCCTCGGTTTGCAAATATAGGACCATGTGTAACACAATTATTCTAGTATTCCATTTCTACTTCATTGTAAACATAAATAAAGTTATAGATTTGTATTTATTTTTCATGTATTGACATTTGTTTACTGTGAAAGTCAGTTTGGGTTATAAATACCCATTTTTAGCAGATGCCTGGGGAGAAAAGCAGAGAATTAGAGAACATCAAATAAGAGTAGTTGTTGTTGTGTCTATCTGCTTTTCCCGGTTAGGGGTCTCCACAGCGGAACTCCGGTCTGCTAATGATTGGCAGTGGATTTTTACGTGCCGAGTTGCCGGCCCTGACGCACAACCTTCAACGAAGGTACGCCCATTCACGCATGTCTCCACACAGAAGACGTTCTAGCTGTGAATCGAACAGGACAACGTCTTACTGTGAGGTGACAATGCTACCGCAGCACCACCACTGCAGTCTGTAATTAAAAAAAGGATATGCAATTTGGCAGTGGAATACATAGGATACAATAAAGCATGATGAAATTATTTCAGGCCAGTACTAAGCATGCATTTCTGTGGTACTCATGCGTGTGTGTGTGTGTGTGTGTGTGTGTGTGTGTGTGTGTGTGTGTGTGTGTGTGTGTGTGTGAATGCATATCTATACCTAGGGGTATAGTAATTCACACTGAAACACCTAAACATTGACATTAATAATGTTTACCCCAAAAGGTCAACAACTCAGACACTGACAGCACACCATGCATGCACAAGGAAAATCCTCCTTAAAGTAATACTTAAAAAGAAGCACAAAAACATTTTTTTTTGCAATGGGTCAAGCCTCTCCACACCCTTGCTAATTATGTTTATTAAATCTGAAACCACACAGTCCAGGAAAGGGGCATATTCACCAAAGTGTGTTGACAAAACAGGTGTCAATATTTGAGAGTTTTTACCAAAGTCACCACTCCCATTGATATATACATTTACTATCACAAATCTGAGTATACCTACTTCGAACTTGCAGGATCTTGAGGCAGAAACATAGAAATCCACCCATACTGAAATTCACAATATTGAATTCTGGACTTGCCCCCCTGCAGGACCCATGTTAGTGCTTGTTCCTGTATTCACCTGAGTAGAGTTTTTCATGATTTGGTACAATTTCAGGGTTGTACCTGATCGGGGTTGTGGATTTCAATGTTTCTACCTCAAGATCCTGCAAATTAGATGTCAGCAAACTCAGATTTCTGATAGTAAACCTATATATATATATATATATATATATATATATATATATATATATATGGGTCCCCTTCACACGGTCGACTTTTCATAAAGTCGACATTCATATGGCCGAGGCAATATGATCAACTTTTGAAAAGCCGACCATGGGGAACAGCTAACTCCGCACAGTGCAGAATGGGAAAATTTCCCACTTCCGCACTGTAGTGCGATCTCAGAGTTGGTATATTTAAGTTACAGGGGGTGTGGGGGGGCAGAGCCCCCCACAGGAGGTGCAGGGGGGTGAAGCCCCCCTTGCTAAAAGTTTAAGGTAAGTGTTTGTTGTGTGTTTATGTTTACTTTACATAGTCGGCATTCTGAAAGTCGATCATATGGTCTTGGCCATATGAAAGTCGACTTTCTGAAATGTTGACCATGTAAAGTAGACCCATAGATATATATATATATATATATATATATATATATATATATATATATATATATATGATATGTGTGTGTGTGTGTGTGTGTGTGTGTGTGTGTGTGTGCGTTTTGCTATTGCAATCTTGAAACCTATAATTCAGAGACTATATTATCTAAAGAGTGAAATGCTGAAGACCACAGTACTGAACTTTTGGACTAGCTCCCCTTTGCAGTACCCATGTCAGCATTTATTCCTGGGTACAGAATGGCAGTGGGATTCTGTATTCAAGATTTTGAGATTCAGTGGTTTTCAGCATTTTGGTCATATTATGGTGTCAGTATTATGAGTTTCAAGACTTGGGGAATTTATATTCAGATTTTCAAGTTTATCACTAATAACTACATGCAGAATAGTGTCAACAACCTTAGCCAGGTCCAGATATGCTGTCTGTACTCTGCTATCCACTTCTTCAGTGACTTTTTCAAATGAATTAATAATGCTAAAAAGGCTGGAAAGACCTTCCTTTGTCAAAGCTGAATTAATAAAGGTCCAGGTTTAAGGGATTTTTATTCACCTAATGAATGATGTCTAACAGTATAGGTTCCATAACTTTACATATGAGACTAGTTTGATTAGTGGGTCCATAGTTACTAGGGTCTATGTTTGGGTCACTCCTGTGTAATAGCATTACAGAGGCTTTATTCCAGACTTCAGGAATGTTACCATTGGAGTGGCTTAGGTTAAATAGGTTAAGCAGAGGCTCAGATAGGCAGCAACCTGATATGATATCATTGCCTGTGGATTAAGTATTCACAGCTTCTGAGAGGGCTGAGAAGACTTAGCCCATAGTAATTAAAACTGAAAAATCACAAAGCAGGCTGGTGTTACAAGAAACAAGGATAAAATTTATTCTTAAGCGCTTTTGTCACAAATTACAGTTGACTTCTTCAGAAAAAACAGAGTGCCTCCACCCCACTCCTTAAATACTCATTACAAACACATTCCTAACCAATTTGTAAAAAACACCATAGGCATTTAAAGGTACAGACTCCCTATTTGCTCCACAATTATACCTGCTAGATAAAAACAAACTAACTATAAAACATGATTCAACATGTACTTTAAACTTAGTATTTTGACAAAAAAAATCATAAAGTGAACAATTGAATAAAAAATCAACAATTAGATGAAAAAATCAACAGTGCCTTCTGTGGAAGGTTGAGTGCCGGGCTGGCAACTCGACACTGTAAAACTCCACTGCCAATCATGAGCGGACAGATGATCAGCTGTGGCGACCTCTAACCAGGAAAAAGCCGAAAGAAGAAGAAGATGAAAAAATCAACAATTAGATAAAAAAATCAGCTTTTAACCTCAAAAAGTTGGTTATTGAAACCATTTCATTCAACCCTTGAAAAATATTGGCGTTGACCCTTAATTGCCATAACAGTTCTTTGTATTCAAGCCAGTAATCCATAGGACCTCCTCTCTCACCCATAGTCAACTGTTCAAGAACTGTGAATTTAAAATACCCACCCAGGTCACAATTTTAAATTCACAGTTCTTGAACAGCTGACTATGGATGAGAGAGGAGGTCCTATGGATTACTGGCTTGAATACAAAGAACTGTTATGGTAATTAAGGGTCAACGCCAATATTTTTCCAGGGTTGAATGAAATAGTTTCAATAACCAGCTTTTTGAGGTTAAAAGCTTATTTTTTTTATCTACTTGTTGATTTTTTATTCAACTGTTCACTTTATGATTTTTTTGTCAAAATACTAAGTTTAAAGTACATGTTGAATCATGTTTTATAGTTAGTTTGTTTTTATCTTGCATGTATAATTGTGGAGCAAACAGGGAGTCTGTACCTTTAAATGCCTATGGTGTTTTTTACAAATTAGTTTGTAATGTGTTTGTAATGAGTATTTAAGGAGTGGGGTGGAGGCACTCTGTTTTTTCTGAAGAAGTCAACTGTAATCTGTGACAAAAGCGCTTAAGAATAAATTTTATCCTTGTTTCTTGTAACAGCAGCCTGCTTTGTAATTTCTCAGTTTGTGTTCCATAGTAATTAAAGGGGATGGCTGGGACTGAGGATAGTGTAAAATTTGCGTTAAATATATCAGCTAGGTATTAGCTATATCCTCTGGGTTAGAGAAGGCAGTATTATTGTGGAATAGTTCTAAACATTGTTGAGTGTCAATAGTTACTTCCCGACCTAGTTACAGACAGATTTATAGTTATTTTGTTTTTAGTGACTACAGCTTTGAGTTTACTTTTCCAGTTTGCTTAAGTGTGCTCTTATGGTAGGTAGAATGACACCTTTTATAAGCATGAAGTAATTTATTTGTCTTGTTATATAATTTATTTAGGAGGGTATTCCACCATAAATGTTTCTTTTTGAAATTCTCAAGTTATTATTTCATATGATAGAGACTGCCTTTTCATTACAACCATTTAGGTGGGAGTGGTGGTCAAAGGCATATGTATCTGGTTATTACCGCATCCCACTGCCACTGAAATCCATTCAGAATGAGTCTCATTTAAAACATAACTAAAATTTTGCCTGACAAATGAATGGATCTACTACTGTACATCTCCAGGACAAATACCACTGTTATCCTCAGCTTGCCATATCATCGGACCATTTCTCTTCATCTAGAATCCTGTACCTCAAAACCAGTCTTCACCAATACCTGAACAGTTTTACTAGCACCTCCCACACCCCCTAATTATATATACTAAATCCAGGGTTGCACTACAGTGGGGAAAAGGACATATTCCTTTTACTTGCCTTACAGTGCTCTAGACACTGCCAATACTAATTGTCAGACAAATGAACTGTCAGTGAAATGAAGTGTCAGTGAAATGAAGTTTCACTCATTTGGTCCGACTAAAATGTTTGTCAGTCAAATAAGCTTTTGACGGAATGAAGGTAACCCATATATAGATATATATATATATATATATATATATATATATATATGTGTGTGTGTGCACGCACGCATATATTTAATATATAATTATATCAACACAACTGCATACCAAATGCATAGGCATGTATGTGTGTGTGTGTGTGTGTGTGTATATATATATATATATATATATATATATATGTATATGTGTATGTATACATATATACACAAACACACACACACTTGGATGTATATAATACATGTATGTTTCCGGACACCTGTTTAATAGCTTATAGATTTGGGTATATTTGGCTCCCTGTAAAAAAAGTATGATGTGTTTAATTGTGTGCCCTGTATATGTTTGTATGTATATATAAGTGTTAGGAAAGGCACTCCCCGACACGCGCACACACACACACACACACACACACACACACACACACACACACACACACACACACATTTATTAACATTTAATTACTGGGAAAGTCCAACTTGATAGAAGCCCATTTTTTAGCAGAGGCCCAGGAAGAAAAGCTCCAAATTATTACAAAAATTGTAAGAACAATAATTTTAGAATGTATCAGAACACGCAATTTCTTACATTACACACAAAAGCTATTATAGCTCTAACTCAACTCTTATCTACCCTCCCCTATGCCTCCCCAATTCTAACTAATTTCTGCAAAACTGACTTAAACAAAGTAGAATCGTATTACAATAAAAATCGCCAGGTTTGCAACTGAGGCCCCATATAGGAGTCATCACTGTACATCTCTAAAACAGCTAAACTGGCTCGAACTTCCTCAGTTGTTACAATTTAATCAACTAACCTTTGCACACAAAACAGCCCATTACCCCAAAAAAATCCCTGCTCTCCAAAATCTAATACAACCATATGCCACTGCTAAAACTATACACTCAAGTAATCAAAACCTTCTAAATACCACCAAAGCTAATAATGATGCCAGAAAGTCTCTCTTCTCTAATACTATTTCTAAAATATGGAATAAGCTACCAACCCCAGTATCCTCCATCTGCTCTACTATACAATTTAAAAAGCTCCTTAAGTCACCTGGTTATGTTCTTGCAACCTTCCTGGGTAACCACCTCCTGAAATCGCTGCAAATCATTGTATAAGAATTAACAACTCACGCTAACGGCTATCATCAACTGTAAAAAATTAGCTTTTGCAGCGATATTACTCATTGAATGTCTCCTTCGATAGAATTCTGCTGTCTATTACTTAACTGTTATTCTCAAACAATCATGCTAGTTACTATGTGTTTGTTATTCCTGTAATCAGTTACTTTATCTGTATGTAATCATTATAACTTTATCTTTATGTACTTATTTGTATGCTTGTAAATACTGATATGTCTGTAATTGAAGCTTTTCTCCCCGGGCCTCCGCTGAAAATGGACTGGTGTCCAGTCGGATTTTCCTGATAAACAAATGTAAAATAAAAACTCTTCAAAATTAAAACAAAAAGTTTAAATAATTATGACAAATTAGTGATAATATAAAACATTAGTTAAGAATCGATACAAGTTATATGACAATAATTTAATATTTTTAAAAATTTTAGACAGTTTCTAGAGAAATTAAAAATAAGTTAATCTAATGCAAACAGAGCTGCAATATTAAGTGATGGAAAAACAGGCTTATGATATATTTAGAGAGAAAGTCAGGGAAGAGAATTTGATAAAGGAAGGAAGGGAAGAAGGGAGAGTAAGATATAAGGCATGAAAAGGTGCACAAAGGGGTGTGTATATATATATATATATATAGACATATATATATAGAGAGAGGACATAACCTAGCTCTGAGGGAATGCAGTTTTCTAGCCTAAAGGGTAGTACACACTTTCCTTGAGAAAGAACAGATCAAAAAAGGGAAAACTAGTTGTATAGAAATGACTTCTCTAGATACTGGCATATGAACCTCTAAAATGGGACATTGTCACAACTTTTTATGTAAGATTTGTGTCAAAGATCGCTTTGCATTCTTATTAAAAATAAGAAAAATAAGTATTCAAGCTGGAATTGGTTGCTTAAATCACCGTTTACTAAGTTAAAAGAAGAGATGAGCATGTTCAGCCTTGTCAGTGTAACAAGTAATATATACTTTTCTAGTTTCCATATAAATAGCCATGTGAATTACAACAAAGGCTTTACTCTAAGAACACCTAAACAGCCCACTTTCAATGACACTGATTAGATCAGTGCTACATTCACAGTCTGCATCTTTATTGTGATTGGTGCTGGTAACTCATTAATTAAGTACAAAGTCACTGTGTATCTGGCTATTGATCAGTGTGCTAGGTATAATATCAAATAACAATATGAGCATCTGGTCCTGCATTTTTATTACTTTAGTATAGTTTATCATGAAACAGATGGTGGTGAGACTACACTCTGTAAAATGCTCTGATGGGAGAAGGGAGGAGACTGCTGGTTAAAGGGGCATTATCCTGTTTTTAAAATCAACTGCTTGCTTGAGTACTTTGTTTACATTTTAGTGCTAAGTCACATGTTCATACAAAGGAAGATTTTTCATAGACGCTGTTAGCATACTGAAGTTCATTTTTCACAAACTTCATTGAGGAGTGTTATCATAGGAAATACTACGAGTTTACAGTTTCCCTTCTTCTTCTTTCGGTTGCTACTGTTAGGGGTCACCACAGCAGATCATCAGTTTCTATTACTTCCTGTCATCTGCATCTTGCTCTGTCACACCAACCACCTGTATGTCCTCTCTCTCCACATCCATAAACCTTATCTTAGGCCTTCCTTTTATCTTCTTACCTGGCAGCTCCATCCATAGCATCCTTCTCTCAATATACCCAGCATCACTCCTCAGCACATGTCCAAATCAACACAATCTCGCCTCTCTGACTTTGTCTCCAATCCATCCAACCTGAGCTTACCCTCTAATATACTGATTCCTAATCCTGTCCATCCTTGTCACACTCAGTGCATATCTTAACATCTTTAACTCTGCCACCTCCAGCTCTGACTCCTGTTTTTTGTCAGTGTCAGTGTCTCCAACCCATATAATATATCTGGTGTCACTGTCATCTTGTAGACCTTCCTCTTCACTCTTACTGGTAACCGTCTGTCACAAATCACTTTTCCACACATTCCACCTTGCCTGCACTATCTTCTTCACCTCTATTCCACACTGACCATTAATCTGAACTGATGATCCCAAGTATTTAAACTCATCCACCTTTGCCAACTGTTCTCCCTGCATCCAAACCATTCCTCTGTCTTCCCTCTCATTCACACACATATATTCTGTCTTAGTCCTGCTGACCTTCATTCATCTCCTCTCTAGAGCATATCTCCACCTCTCTGGGGTCTCCTCAACCTGCTCCCTACTCTCACTACAGATAACAATATCATCCATAAACACCTTAGTCCACAGGAACTCCTGTCTGATCTTGTCTGTCAACCTATCCATCACCATTGCAAATAAGAAAGAGCTCAGAGCTGATCCTTGAGCTAATCCCACCTCAAAAGTATCTATCACTCCTACCGCAGACCTCACCACTGTCACACTGCCCTCATATACATCCTGTACCACTCTTACATAGTTTTCTGCCACTCCCGATCTCCTTATACAATACCACAACTCCTCTCTAGGCACTCTGTCATATGCTTTATCTAAGTCCACAAAGGCACAATGCAACTCCTTCTGACCTTCTCTATACTTCTCCATCAACACTCTCAGAGCAAACGTCGCATCTGTAGTGCTCTTTCCTGGCATGAAACCGTACTGCTGCTCACTAATCATCACCTCCCTTCTTAACCTAGCCTCCACTACTCTTTCCCATAACTTCATGTTGTGGCTCATCAGTTTTATCCCTTTGTAGTTACTACAGCTCTGCACATCACCCTTGTTCTTAAAAATCAGTACCAGTACAGTTCTCCTCTCCTCAGGCATCCTCTCACGTCATGAGTTTACAGTTTGTCCTTTTGTATGTTCCTTCCCCAACCCACGGACTATTAGATTAGTTGAATAACTGGTTTAGCCACAACCAAAGTTAATGTCTAGTCACATTCCGATCTGCAGCTTTTTGCAACACTGAAAGTACATCTTTAGTATGTGCTTGTTTTTTGTAAAACTTAATGGAATGATTATCCCACCCTAGGCAATTGTATTTTCTTTTGTTTGTTTTTGTTTCATGCTTGTTGCTACATGTTTTTTTCCCATTCACTGGTAATTATTATTCATATGATCTGCAAATGTGTTGTTTATTAGTGCATGTACTCATGCAGACATACCTTTCTAATCAGACAGTTTGCCTCATTTCACAGGACAGCATTGCTTTGGACAGTTGCAAATGTCCTAATATTCTAGAAGAATAAAATGTTATAACATTTCAATAAAAGTGTCAGACAACTTTGAATCTGAATTTTGTTACTGTACTAAAAATATTTTCCCATTAGCTGACACCCTTCAGGAATCACATGCTAATTATTTCTATAATACTGATTCCATCTGATTGAATTTATTTTCTTTCTTCTTCCCTGCATTGTGATATAATGTTTGGAGCTTTACCTCCTTTCCTGAATATTTGATTGCAGTAGAGTTAACACTGATTACCATTTGAAAGTTGAGGCAAATGTAGGTCCATATTTCCCCATATTGTCCTGTGTATGTGCATAAGTATGCATGCAATATGTAATCTAAGTTTTTATTCACGTGGTTGTAAAATCACAGCCTTGCTATGTCTTATCGATTGGCTTGAAATTCAAGGCATTGTTGAGTGTCTGTCAAATTTGTATATGCTGGATGTGTAACAATGCATGTATTTTATTCAAACATTGTATGCAGTGCACCTAATTGTTTTAGTGGTATACTTCAACGTTAATACTGCACTTCTCATAGCTTTTCTCAAACTTGCCTCTTTTGTGACTGAGATGGCCATGTTGACTAGACCACTTACCCCTTGATCAAGGTGGAAATACATAATAATTTAAATAAATAAATGCATGTGTCATTATGTGTTTGTCATATATATTGCTTTGGTTGTTTAAAATGTATTTGCTGTATATCTATGTCTATAGATCTGCATATATTTGTATGTCCACACGCATAACATATATATGTGAGTTTATATAAATCAGTCTTTACATTTGTGTGTCTCTCTCTTATGCATACAGATGTACACAGACCTATATGTGTGTTGGTGGATGTATACATATACTCATGCACACGCTCATACACTGGAATGCAGGAGGTATTTTGACTAAGGTGACAGTATAGCTGCATCTAACAGCATCCGTGTCACTGACCCTTTATTGCTACTTAGGAGGAAGCAGGCTCAGCAACAGGTGGCAAAGAGTAATTATATGTAGACATTAATTTGCATTACAGAGTTGGAGTTCTTCCTGGGTATACAAACAGAAGGCAAACAAGGTACTCCCAGCTCAAATTGGACAACATATGTATAGTTCAGGAAGGGAGCAATAAGCAAAAAGGGTGAGTTGAAGAATAATTGGACATTTTACACTATGTTGGTTTCACAGTGGGTTCAATTCAAGAGAGTGGCACTGGAAACAGCCCCAGTACCTGTGTGGGTACAATTTCATTCACCGTATCAGTGGATGTACGAGAATAACAGATAATAAACACCCTCAGTACAGGTAATTAGGTGGCTTACAAAAGGGTGCTATAGCAGTTTAGAGACACTACGAAGGTGCAAAGTTGTCCAGTTGTATGGCTCATAGCAGTAAAACAATGGAGGGCACACATGTTGCTATTGTTAGAGGCTGATTAAAACAAGTTGAAGGCAGCATTACACCTGGCAAGCTATCAGATGGCTGCACAAAGCCCGTAGGGAGGCAGTGTGAGACTTATGGGACAAACTCCAAACAATATGTCATCAGTAATATAAGAGATTGTTTTTCATAGCCTGTTGTTTATCAACCCTATGTGGAGCATTTAGCTGGTCAGAATAAGAATATTCTAATGATAAATAGGAATAAAGCAATCTATGACTGATCAAGAGGTGAAGAACCAATGGTTGGCTCCAGTGTCAGGGGCCACAGAATGTAATGTAGTACAATGCCTACAACATTACCAAACACTGTGCCTACAATGCAGAAGTCCACTCACACAGTTTCATCATACACTGGTACTTAAGTAGGAGCAGTTTTCAGCTATGAGAAGGGTACCCTGCTTACCTAGCTTCAGGTGAGGGCTGTACTGAAGAAAACAGTGGTGTGATGAAGCTTGAATCCCAAACATATGCCCCATGCTCAGTTAGATTCCACACATCTACACAAAAGCAGTAGCTTCTCAGGTGCAATGGACAAGGACATCATGGGAGAACATCAAGAAATTAAGGAGATGGAAGTCCAATGCTTATGAAAGATAGATGAAAAATAACCTCTCCTAACACACCTAACATTGCTGTCCTTTATTTGCAGAACCTGGGTGTTACCTGTAAGACACATATTGCACCTTCCAAAAATACCTTTTGTTGACTGGCACTTCCTGCATGTTTGATTGCCTGGTACCTTGCTGGTGCTCTTCCATCTGAATGGAAACACCTGTCTTATATATCACCTGGAACATGCTGACATTACCTGTGAAGTATCGTAGTACCAAAGGTATAACATGTAAAATTTGTGTTAAAGCCCAAATTATGATATTTACACTGAGGCCACACACTTTGCTGAGCTCTACACCCTTCTACAACCCTTACTGTTTGCCTACTATTCGTGGTGATACTTATAGCAAGGGTTCAAATGGCATTTTTGGCATGTGCAGTTATTGCCATTCTTCAGCAGACAAAGTGCTGTCCATTAGTAGGGTACATGGCCCATTCCATCCTGCTTGACCTCTTACAGCTATGCAAAACACACACCACCATGAACACCCACAACAAAGACTGTCATCTTTTATATACACAGAAATAGAACATGGCTGGCACAACAGATTCCTATCTCAAGCAATCCTGTACTTACTGAATAATCTTCATATTCATGTCAAGCAATACCACACATGGTCTGTATTCAGTAATATTCTGGTGTCCCACAGGGATCTGTCCTGGGACCCCTCTTGTTCGGCATTTATTTCTCAGATGTTAAAGCAAACATGGGAGGGCTGTGGCTGACAAAGTTTGCAGATGACTGCAAACTAGGCGCCATAGTCGATACACCAGCAGACACACACATCCTACAAAAAGGCCTCACAGAAATGGACAACTGGTGCCGGAGTCATGGCCTTAAACTAAATGCCAAAAAATGTATAGTCATCCCCTTTGGGAAAAACAAAGTACCCACAAATTATCACATAGACAGCAACCCACTGAGTACGGAAAAAGTAATCAGAGACCTAGGGACTCTCATTTGACACCCACGTTGCCAAAGTGGTTAGAAAAACATTCTACCTTGCACACCTCATCATGAAGGGATTCACATCCAGATCCAAGAATGTCATTGTACCCCTATATTTCTCCCTCATCAGACCCATGATTGAGTACAATGCCCCATTTGGTATGTACCTCACCCGGCATTTGCAACAGCTGGAGAGACCACAAAAGTACCTCACCAAGAGGATCAAGGGTCTCCAACATATGTCTTATTCTGCCAGACTAAAGAAACTTCAGCTCTATTCAGTAGCATACCACCTGCTCAGAGGTGATCTCTGCCTGACGTACAAGGCCATGTCCAATCAGGATCTGATGGACATGCTCCACCTCAAAAAATCCAAATCCATCAGGACCACGAGAGCTAAAGACTTAAATCTCGGCACAAGTATGAATAGGACATGCTGGAGAGATAGATTCATAACCCAGAGGCTTCCCATGCTTTGGAACAAGATCCCAGTTCATATTAGGCAGAGCCCCTCACTGACTCTTTTCAAGAGAAATCTTGATGAGTGGATGGGAGATCATAAGTTTACCCCAGGGGTCACATCTGTGTCACTGCTAGACAGGGGCACAGTAAACTAATTCTATTATATAAGGGGACCTTCATTGTGTCACTACTAGACAGAGGCACAGTATTCTAAATTTATTCTGTACATTTTTTGTACCATTTCATGGGGTGGCAAAAGCCACATCACTATGGCTAGGCTTACAAATGCCCCAGGGCAGATAGCCTAGTACTATACTATGAAACTATTAAACTATGAATAGCCAGGAAGTCATAAATCCTCTTTAGGGTATATAGCATGGTGCTTCTTGACCATGCAGCTTAATTCACTCAACAGTGCTTGAGCTTAGCTGGCTATGTTTCTCAATGGTCTTTTGAACTGCATGCCTAGTATATACCTATGAACTTAACCTAATATATAATTACCAAGTATCTTACAAACATTCATGCTGCATATAGAATATATATGCAGACAAAAATATCAGTTTCTTGATGAATGTATTTACATAATCCATCTCATTTGAATGTCATTATATGGTCATTAGTATATACTACTGACCACACCAATTTTCATACTACCACGATTGTGCTGCAGATCTCTCTGCACAGTAAACAAATTTTTATGAAATCCTTTAATTTATTCCCATAATTTCTTTATTCAGCCGTTTGTTTGTTTGTGTCTTTGTTTACTTATTAATTTCAGTTTTTCTTAACCATGTAAGTTGGTGGCTGACAGGCCCTTTTGAGTCACAATCTGGGCTCCGTGGTACAAGACACAAACAGAATGCCAAACAGTTTGGCAAAATGCAGTAATGAAATTCAAGCAAGATGATAGTTAAAAAAAATTAAAATATAAATAAAATTTTTAATAAAGAATGCTTTTATTGAGTCGCTCTAAAAAGTAAAAAATAAGGAAGATGAGTGAAAACTTTGCAAAAGAAACACAGCCAAGCTGGTTTCAGAAAAGCATTCAAGGTTGGTTTTGTTGATTACTGGTACATCTTCTGCTACCTTTTTACCACAATCAGCAAAACTACCCTCAAATGCTTTTCTGATATCAGCTTATCTATGTTTCTTTTGCAAAGTTTTCATTCTTCTTCCTTATCTTTTACTTTTTAGAGAGCGACTCAATAAAAAGCAATCTTTATTAAAAAATCTTTTTTTTATGTTTTACTTTTTAGTATATATATATATATATATATATATATATATATATATATATATATATATATATATATAAATTCACTATACAATCTCAAAATACTGAAATGTCGAATTTCAGTATTTCGAGACTGAATAGTGGAAAACCCACATACACAAAAACCCAAAATCACGAATAACACAACTGCGACCATTCACAAATACACACACACACACACACACACACACACACACACACACACACACACACACACACACACAAACCAGCACATAAGCACAAACACATACACCTACCTAACTACACTAAAACAAACATAACAACACACACAAACACACCTAACCTACCTACAAGCAGGGGGGCAAGTTTATATTAGATCACCAAAATGGCTCATTATCGAATCCCGTAATGTCAAACTGCAAAACCCGAACCCTAACAATATTGAAACCTCAAAACAGTGAATTGTTTCCCAGGGAAAAAATTTGCTGTTCCGAGAAGCACACACACACACCACAAGCACACGAAAAAGCAGCAATCCACACACATACACTTAAAAGCTACATCTAACCCTACATTACACTGCACACACACTACTATCTGTCCACTTACCTTAACCCAGACCCTAACCCTAAGGTCCGTCACTATCACACACTCACCCGCGCTTTAACCCTAACTCACTTAACCCATCCCTAACCCCAAATTCTGTCACTATCGCACACTCACTTCACCCGCACACTAACCCTAACTCACTTAACCCACCCCTAACCCTAACGTCCATCACAATTGCACACTTACCTGACCCACGCCCTAACCCTAACTCACCCAACCTGTGCCCTAACCGGAATGTCTGCACAATCACACACTTACCTTAACCCAACCCATAACTTTCTACCACATCACTGAAAACAGCGAAGCCACAACAATGGCCAACCAAATTCTTTCCCTAGGAAAGAATTTGGTTTTGTGCAGCTTCACTGTTTTCAGCATTCAAGATATTGGGTTCAATATTAGCTTATTCGAAATTCAGCCATTTTGATGATCTAATATAGCCCTGGGGGGCAAGCCCCACTGCACCCCCCATGTGTGTGGGGGGGGCAAGCCCCCCCCACCACACCCCTACTTTTATATTCTAACTCCAAGGTCGCACTAAACACACAAACACACAAAAAACACCACACACACACTAAAATCCCTACCCAATACCCTCACACACACACCACTTACCTGAAACCCCAGATAAATCCACAAACCACACCACACATCACAAACGCAACACCACGTTTGTGAATTCGACACTTCCACATTCAGCATAGTGAAGTTTCGCGTAACTGCACTTTCCACTATTCGGTCTCGACGTACTGAAATTTGACATTTCAGTATGTCGAGATTGTCTAGTGAATCTATATATATATATATATATATATATATATATATATATATATATATATATATATATATTTGCTGAGTAGAGTATGTTTTGATTTTAAAAGGTTGTGTGGTAGTTAGCATTCACAAAAGTTTCAGGACTTCTTTACTCAGTATAGTAATTTCCTCTACAATGACTGTGGGTGTTTTGATTTTAAAATGGTGTCTGCTAGTTTAGCATTCACAAAAGTTTCAGAACTTCTTATAAATTCTCAGTCTGTTCCAACTAAATACAAATCCTCAGCCGCCTCATGTTCACAGTATAGATTTTACATCCATCTGGTAATCTAGGAATGTCAGCCTCACCCACTTCAGAATTTCCAACCATCCCAGTGTAAATACTTCCTGTCAGAGCACCCTAGAATTAAGTGCAGCATGCTGGCAGCACAGTCAGTTGCTGTACAGAAGAAGTATGTGAATGGGTTTACATTCATATGGTCGAGCGCAAATTGCTCAACCATGCATTTGAATGACTTTTATCTGAGAATCCCATAATGCTAAACAGTTGGAATGTCGTAAAAATACCGAATTTGACATTTCCGACTACTCTACACCCTAAAATGAGTGCTAACATGGGTGAAAAAGGGGACTGGATTTTTCAATTTGCAACACTTGCAATCACAGTTTTGAGATGCTGCTGCACTCCTTTCAGCCATACCCGCTCGAACAGTTTGCGCTCAACCATATGCATGTACACCATATGGATGTGCACTCCCTCATGTACACAACTTATTTTGGTCAGCACTGACATGCAGCTCACTTGTCATGCTTTCAAACAAATAGGTTTTCTACCAGTATATAACATTTCAACTCCTGAACACTAATTTGGTTTCTGCAGAAAAGTTCTATCTGGTCACTTGTTTATTTTTTTTGTAACAATGTTACAATGGCAAGACTATGAGCTGCTTTTAGGTACAACTGATGGATCATAGGTTCTTACTATGTAAATGATCTAGTTGATGATTGGGAGCATAGACTATACATACAATCCTAACTGCATAGTTTCCTGTATTCATAAGGTCTTAACTGGATATGCCAGGTGTGGATTTCCAGGTCTCTATTCACTCACTGAGGCTGGTTTTAAGGAAAGTGCCATGAATGGAGGTGTGTGGGCGGCCAGAGTGGTGCAGCAGTTAGCGTTGCCGCCTCACAGCAAGAGGTTCTCTGGTTCGATTCTCAGCTGGGGTGCCTTCTGTGCAGAGTCTGCATGTCCTCCCTGTGGTCGCGTGGGTTTCCTCGGGGTGCTCTGGTTTCCTCCCACATCCCAAAGACATGCAGTAGGTGGATTGGACATTCTAAATTGGCCCTAGGTGTGAGTGTGTGCATGTGTGTGTTGCCTTCTGTGGAAGGTTGGGTACTGGGCTGGGAACTCGACACCATAAAACTCTATTGGCAATCAGGAGCGGACAGATGATCCACTGTGGCAACCCCTAACCAGGAAAAGCCAAGAGAAGAAGAAGCCATGAATGGAGATGTATGTGTGTGTGTGTGTGTGTGTGTGTAACAGGAAAGTGCTGTGAATGGATGTGTGTGTGTGTGTGTGTGTGTGTGTGTGTGTGTGTGTGTGTGTGTGTGTGTGTGTGTGTAACAGGAAAGTGCTGTGAATGGAGGTGTGCATGTAGAGCAGGGAAATGCCATGAATGGAGGTGCACATGGCAGGGAAGTGTCGTGAACAGAGGTGTGTGTGTAGTAGAGAAGTTCCATGAATGGAGGTGTGTGTGTGTGGAGCCAGGATGTGCTACAAAAAGAGGTGTGTGTGTGTGTGTGTGTGTGTGTGTGTGTGTGTGTGTGTGTGTGTGTGTGTGTGTGAGTGGAGCAGGGAAGTGCCATAAACAGTGTGTGTGGAGAAGGAAAGTTCCACAAACAGAGGTGTGTGTTTGTGTGGGCCTCTGTGTGTGTGTGTGTGTGTGTGTGTGTGTGTGTATGTGTGTGTGTGTGTGTGTCTTTGTGGAACAGTAAAGTGCCATGAATGGAGGTGTGTATGTGTGTGTGGAGCAAGAAGGTGCTGCGAATGGAGGTATTGTGAGGGGAGCAGGAAGGTGCTGCGAACAGAGGTGTGTGTGTGTGTGTGTGTGTGTGTGCGTGTGTGTGTGTGTGTGTGTGTGTGTGTGTGTGTGTGTGTGTGCGTCTGTGTGTGTGTGCGCGTGTGTGTGTGTGTGAAAGGAAAGTTCTGAGGTGTGTGGTAAGACACAGTTACAGTGTGTAAATGATGTAGGGAGATGCAATATTGTGTGTGTGTGTGTGTGTGTGTGTGTGTGTGTGTGTGTGTGTGTGTGTGTGTGTGTGTGTGTGTGTGTGTGTGTGTGTGTGTGTGTGTGTGTTCTGTCATGTCTTTGTGGGTGTGTCCGTCACCGACAAGAAGTTCAACTTTTTTTCTGCTGTCTTGTGAGAGCGTGACAGAACCAGAGCGAGAGAGCCACAGATCCAACTTCAATTAAAAAGCATTCTAATATTAGCATTCTAATAATAATAATAAAATATAAGAAATGGAAATTAGGTCAAAATATAATTACAGCTTTACAGGCAAGAATGGGATTATTGCTCACGCCTGAAATATTTGTATGTATGTACATATGTAAAATGTATAAATATAAATAAGCTGTTTAATATAGTGACTTGTTAAGTATAGAAGGAGCTCTCCATTTTTTTTATTTTTATGTGTAATGATGTTTTTTTAAAATAATGAGTGTGTATTATAGATATCTTGCATTGCTGCAATTCTTCAGCAAATTGTCTCTTTGCAACAAAATAACACATTTGCTCTCACTTGCAATTTATACTGTTTCACTGTAAAACTTTTACATTATATCAAAAATAGCTATCTATGCCTAGATATATCATTATTTATGAAACAGTCAAATAAATAAAACTATGACCTCACACATAACCTGTGTGTCTGCTTGTTTTTTTTTTTTATTTTATAAAATAAATTAAACAACAGTTTCACATGGAATATGTGTGTCTGTTTACTTATTTACGTATATATGTTTAAAGTTGTACTGGCTAGTTCTAATTAGTAAAAATATGACCATATAGTGTATAGGAATATACATGCAATAAAAACCATTAATTTATTGTGATTTCATGACATTTCAGTTATAATTAAAGACATACCTCTTAACCTTATAGAGAAAAGCCTTGACATAGACTCATAAGGTCATAGGAGGTTACTAGGCTATTAGCCTTGAGGCCCTTATAAGCCTAACCAAGAGTTTAGCCCATATTTAGACAAGTCAGCACCCAAAGCCCCTGTCCAGCAGGGACACAGGTGGAATCCCAGGGGTGTATTTTCTGTTTCCCATCCAGTTATCCAAGTTGTCCTTAAAAAGGGATAATGATGTACTCTGCTTGACATGGAGATGGAGTCTATTCCACAGATGGGGGGAATCTCTGGGACACAAATCTGTCCCGCCAATAAGTCCTATTGATATCACAGATCAGGTTGAATTTGTGCGTGTGGGTTACTCAAATAGAGCTTGATTTGCAGATGTACAGCAGTCCCATCAAGGTGGGGACTGAGATTGCTTTGTATGCCAGACAAAGGTCACCTCTGAGAAGTCTGTATGAAATTGAGTAGAGGGACAGGGTTTTTAGCCTATGTAAGGTAGATGTCTGAGGCCCTGGATTCTCCTGATGAGGAACCTCTGTGGTCCCTCCAGCTGTTGCATGTGCTTTGCGGGGGTACATGCTGAAGGAGGCATTGTACTCAATAATTGGCTTTATAAGAGAAGAATACAGGGATGTTATAAACGTCTTGTCCCTGGGTGAGATGCTCATACTTATGAGATGGGCCATGTAGCCAAGTAGAAAGCTTTCCATACAATGCAAGCAACATGGTGGTCAAAAGTCAGGTTGCTATCAACCTGGGTGCACAAATCCCTCACTACTGATTGTGTACTTAGGGTGTTATAATATGTGGGGATGTCACTCTCCCCAAAGGGATGATGATGCATTTTTTGGCATTCAGCTTGAGGTCATGTTTCTGGCACCAGTCATTTGTTTGGGTGAGACCCTCTTGGAGGACATCCACATCACTTGGGGAATTGATGACTGCACCCAGCTTGCAATCATCTGCAAACCTGGTCAGCCATAGCCCACTGATTTTGGCCTGCACCTCAGAGAAGTATATCCCAAATAACAGAGGCCCCCAAGACAGATACCTGGGGTACGCCACTCATTATGGGTCTACTGCTTGAGGTGGCTTCCCCTTCTTTGATTAGCTGGGTTCTATCAGTGAGCCAGTCTTCTACCCATCTGGTAACATATGGATTGATGCCTAGTTGAGAGAGTTTATCTATTATGCCTGAGTGGGAAATAGTGTCGAAGGCTTTGGCCAGGTCAAGGTAGGTGGTGTGCACCGTCTTCCCCTCATCCATGGCTTTGGTGGCTGCCTCAAAGAAGTTGAACTGATTTAACAGACATGACCTCCCCTTGACAAAACCAAATTGTGTGGGGTCGAGTGTTTGGAGATTGCCAATGTCTCTGTTAATGAGGTCCATGATTATCCATTCCATGGCCTTGCAGATCACGCTAGTTAGACCGATGGGTCTATAACTTCCAGGATCAGTGGACGCTCCAACTTTGTGTAAAGGGATGACAGTGGCTGTCCTCCTCTCGGCTGGGATAAAGCTGGTACTCAGGCTTTGGTTGAATAGGGTGACTAATAGTGCTGCAAGTGCATGCCTGAGTTCATGTAGGATGCAGCCTTCCCATAGAGGCTGTATTTTTGCCTTTGAGAAGGCAGTGATGACCTGTTCCCTGAGATAAGGGATTTCACTAGTGCTCTTATTTGCTTGTTTAGGCTAAGAACAGATTGCTTCCAATTGGGCACCTGATCCTTCTTGGTCCTGGACAGCAATTTTTTCCTTTTGTTGTATAGTTTATTTATTGCAGATGTCCACCAGACAGGTTTAGTCGGAGGATGATTTTTTTCCTGTCAGGTATTCCTGATTCCATGCATCTATATAAATGCTTGTATAGTACTTTGGTATAGATTTGGACATTGGTGTTCCTACAGAGGGGAAGGGGGCTGTGAAGCTGTTTATACCATCCCTCAGGAGGTTGTAATCAGCTTTAGAGAAGTTTTTTTGTTTGACCCTAGCTAGAGGGGGGGGTCAGGGGAGATGGCGAATTCAAAAGTGACCACTTTATGGTCAGATCTTACCAGGGAGGATGATACTGTAGCAGTGCTGCAGTGGTTACTCATGTTGTTTAATACCAAATCCAAGATATTATTAATTCTTGTGGAGGTATCGACTAGCGGTTCCAAGGCATTTGAATTGATAAAATCGAGGAATTTCTGGGCATTTGTGTTCTGGTATGAGTAGTATTTCCTATCTATGGTTGGGTAATTAAAGTCACCTTCAAAGACCACATTAAAGAGAAGTATGAATATGCTTACATGGTGCTGGCTATGTTTTTTGAGTAAGTAAAGTAACCCAGGATCAGGTCCAGATAGGTGAAGTGGGCATCTTGAGTCAAATTTGGGGGCCTGTAGCTAACTATAATTTGAATAGGGGTCTTGTCAATGGTTAACTGCACCTGGAGTGTCTTCTGTGCATCATACTGTTTGACCAGCCTGAAGATCTGTGTGTCTTTAATATATATTGAAACTCCACCTCCTTTGGCTTTGCTGCCCACAGTTTGGGGTCTAAATGTGTGACAGGATGAGTAATCAGGCAAGGCTGTAGTGCTGTCTGCAGCTTTAAACCAGGTTTCTGTGACTGCACTAATGTCAGCATCATCCAGGGTTAAGAATGGTTGCAGTGAGTGCAGTTTCGTGTTTAGACTCCTAGCGTTTAGTAGCCTGACTTTTGCATTTTGTTGACATTTTTATATTGGTAGTATCGACCTCATGGCTTTTCCTAAAAAAGGCACTATGGAGGAGGCAAGGGCCTTTGCAAGAAGCCTGAAGCCCAAGTGAGACAGATGCAGGCCATCTCTAGCAAAGCATTATGGTCTGTTGATCATATCTTCCCAGGCTGTTAGGTAATGGATCCCCAGTGGAAACATTTCATTGGCTAAAGTAGTTACCAAAGTCCAACATAAAAGAGTAGATGACAGTAACTTTATTCAAAGTGTTACACAAGAACAATAAGGTAAAAGGAGAAGACAGAGTCCATATGACTTGAAGATGACTAGTTACTCCCCAGGAAATACCCTCTACCACTTATCTCCCCACTGTTACTAAAGAATGGGTCCTCACTACACTCTCCAGAGCTAAACACATCAGTAGTGAACCCTGATAAAATCCAGGGATGCCTCTTTTTTTTTTAATTTCTCCAAATCTTTTGAGGTTTCTAATACTATGATGGGAATGGACCCTATTCCTAAGTCAAAGTATGATTAAAGTTCATGAAATTAGTATTGTTTCAGTCTTTGATGTCAGCCAGGAGTGCTCTTCACAGCACCCACAATGTGCCCAGTAATGACTCCTTCAATTCTTACGGAGTTACATGTATGTCTAACATTGCAAGTACGATTGTAAATTCTTTTTTATAGACCTGTTGCTGCTACTACTACTGGAACCATCTGGGTATCTTTCTTTCACATTGCCCTTGTTTCTGCCTTCAAATCCTGGTATTTTATGACTGTGTGCCTCTCTGTATGTAAGACACTGTAGTCACTGGGTGAAGCAATTTCAATAATCAATGCTACTTTAGTCTTCTTTTAATGCACTACTATATCTGGTTTTCTTGTATCTATTTTTGAACTGTTGGTAATGGATGATCCCATGTGATATAAACTTTGTAATTTTCTATGATGCTTTGTGGCTCATGTTTCCAGTGCTTTTCAGCTACAACAGTATTATAATGTTTGCACAATCCCCACTGCAGCAGTCTTGTCAGATTATTATGCCTTTCAGTATATAGTCCTTCTGCCATTAGTATGTCACCATCAGTAGCAAGATGTGCAACTGTTTCCATTTCTGTTTTACCAAACATACACTTTCTCCCACATGTTCAATGGATTTTGTAAACCATAGTTTATGTAGTCCACTATCTTGGGCTGCCAATATTAACCTTTTGTCTTTTTGTTTAACTTCACCTCTCCTTAATCATTCCTGCATCTGATCCTAATCAACATGAGGTCGTTCCAAGAGTTTTCTATACTTACAACTATATTTATGCATTTTCCATGTTTCTTGCCTTCTCTTCCAATCCTTCACCTTATATTCTTTTTTTTTTGTTTGTTTTTTGGCACATTCACTTGCTGCCTGATTTTTATATACTTCTGGTTTGATTTCCATTCCTGCTTGATGCCGATATGCTTCTGCTAAACTAAGCAAGGAAGTCATCTTAGACCTATTCTCCTCATGTTTCATAAATTTCACTATATTTGGGTCTTCTGGGGTCAGCAGATATGTGTGCACTATTGCAAATCTATACATGTAATCAATTTCGAGGAGGCCCATACCTCCCTCAGAATGGGGAATATATAGTCTTGGTATGCACTGATTTTTATAAATCATTGATGAGCATGAATTATCCTTCTTGTTTTCCTGTCCAAACTGTCCAACACCTTTTGGGGCCAGTAAATCTCTCCAGAACTATAAGTAAGAACAGGAAGAATAAACTGTTTATAGCTTAGATTTTGTTCCTAGATGTCAGTGATGTTTTTAGTATTAATTTGTCTTCTAAAATATTCCTTACTAAGTTTTATTCACATTTGTTCATGTTTTATCGATCCGTCATCAGTTCTCAAATATATATACACTCCCTCTTGCTCAAGTTATATCACATTCTTGTCCCAAACTGATGTTTTCTTGGTGCTGCAGTTTTCCTGCTTTAAAGGTTGCTTTTGCACATTTATCAAGACCAAATGACATTCTTATATCATCTGAAAACATTTTGACCACTTGCAGTTCTGCTTTCAGTTCCTCATCTGATGAGCTATACACTTTTAAATCATCTACAAAAAGAAGATGAGAGATCCTTACACTTTGTTGTTTTCTGGGAGCCAAATTATAGGTATACCTAGTCTGTTAAACAGACAGCTTAATGGGTTAAGGCAAGACAAAAGAGCAGCGGTGACAAGAAAGTCACCCTGGAATACCCTCCTTTGAACTTTTATCCCTGGAATAATAATTTGTCCTTTATCATGGCTTAACTGTAAAGTGGTTTGCCACTGTTTCATGGTTGCTGTAATGAAATCAATTAGTGTAGAGTGTATCTTATACATTTTTAAGCACTCTTTTATCCATGAATGTGGGATACTATCAAATGCTTTTTTGTAGTCTATCCATGCCATACTTAGATTCTTCCCCCTTTTATGTGTATTGACAATTTGGTCCAGGTTGGTTGTGTTTACAAAATCCATGAGTCTCTGTGCCTGTATGTTTGGTGTCATATATGACTCCCAGATAACAGTAGAGTAATTAAAGTCGCCCATGAATATCGTATTAGTTTGGATGTTCCAGTAAGTTTAAATATACGTTATGGGTTTCTTTGGTCTTAGAGGGGGACCTATAGCTTACAAGGAAGTGGTGTTGGATTTTGTCTCTGATGATTTTGAATGCAGAGAAGCTCAAAGCCTTGAGGTATACTTATTTTTGATGTAAATCAAGACACCTCCACCTTTAGTCTCCATCTGTGTAGTAGCGTGTCTAAGTATAGAAGGTATTATAACCTTTCATTGTCAGTGTGCTCTAAACAGCTGTAAGCCATATTTCAATGACCGCACAGACATCAGCATTCTCTAGGGTAAAGAGAGCTTCTAGGGTGTGAAGTTTTTGTTTAGACTCCTAGCACTGAGCAGTAACATCTTCCCATCTTGGAGGATTCATTTATTGCTCCCAGTTTACAATCATCTATGGACTTGGTCAGCCAAAGGCCTTTGACATTGGCTTTGACATCCAAGAAGTAGATGCCAAAGAGAAGTGGGCCCAGTCCAGAGCACTGGAAGACTCCTCTGGTGACCAGCCTCTTTGTGGAGGTGGCCTCACTGGCTGTAACCTCTTAGGTCCTGTCAGTGAGCCAGTTAGCTATCAGCATGTTATAAAGGGACTTTATACCTAGTTCCATAAGTTTGTTGACAATGCTCAAATGGGGTATTCTATCATATGATTTAACCAGATTTAGGTAGGCAGTAAGCACAGTTTTCCCCCTCATCTGTTGCCGTAGTGACTTTTTCAAAGCAAAGCAGTCCACCAAATTCAGTAAGTATGACCTTCCTTTGACAAAGCCAAACTGGGTGGATCCAATTTCCGGAGGTCTCCTATGTCCTTGTTGATAATTTCCTTGATAATTCATTCCATGGCTTTGCAAATAAGACTAGTCAGACTAATTGGTCTGTAGCTTCCAGGATTTGTTGAGGGTCCTACCTTATGAAGGTGGATGACTGTTGCAGTCCTCCTTTCACATAGCTCCAAGCCTGTTTTAAAACTATAGTTAAATAATGACTACAGGGGTCCTGGTAAGTCATATTTTAGATTATTCAGGAGACATTCTGGGATGTTATCTGGGCCTGCTGAGACCTTGTCCTTGGCTTTAGTGAGTGGAGCCATTACATTCTCCATAGTTATAGCTGGAGGAGTAATGTCTAAGGGTATTTTTGAGGAGGTGGCTGGAGGGGTAAAGTTGGAACTGAATTTGTCTGCTAATAGGTTTGCTATATTGCCAGGCTCAGTGAATGTGACATCACTAACTGCCAGTTCAGCACATTGATGTTTTCCTGCCCTTGAGGTTTCTGACATAGCTATAGAAGGCTTTATGGTTATCTTTCACCTAGAAGACTATCTTAAACTAAAAGTTGGCTTTGCTTGACCTAATTATCCCTCTTAGTTGCTATTTACTTTGATGAAAGAGTTTGTATCTTTATGTGAATTACTTTTTCTGATTTTTGCTATATTGTTTTTTTCCTTTTGTTGTATATCCTCTTTAATTTGGGATGCCACCAGGGTGGTTTGTTTCTAGGGTTAGTTCTGGACTTACTTCTGGTAAATACAGTAGCCTGTATGCAGCCATTGATATGGTTGCAGAGAGTTTCTGAGAGGAATTTGCACAGGCTGCTGTCTTCTCTGGGTTTGGAGGAGCATTGATTTTTGACAATGCATCAGTTAATAAAAGGTAATTTGACTTGAAATAGTTACTTTTATTGGTTTTAATGAGATTGCAGAATTGATTTTGATTTAGAAGGAGACGGCTTTTTGACTGGTCCTTACCAGGGAGGATGAGACATGGGGGGGGTGGAGTGCAGCATTCTCCCTTATTTGTAAGCATGAGCTCTACTATGTTGGATCCTCTAGTTGGTGATTTGGGTCTATATTGAATGTTTGAACATTCAAAATTCCGAATCTCATATGGCCAATGCCATATGATCGGATTTTTGAATGTTCGAATGTTGTAACGAGATCTCCATACAGTGCGGAATGGGAAGTTTTCCCTTTTCTGCACTGTAGTGCGATCTTGGAGTTGGTATATTTAAAAAGCGGGGGGGGGGTTGAGGGGGGCTTGCCCCCCTGCTTAGAGTGTTTAGGTAGGTGTTTTGTGTAGTTTATTTTTTTTTTATTAGATATTCAAACTTTTGCAAGTTTGATCATATGGTGTCGACCATATGGTAATCAAACTTTCAGACTTTCGAGTATTTAATATAGACCTGGTGTATTAACTATTTGGCCAAGGGTATTTGTATTTATGTCCAGCAATCTCTACCTGTAGATTTGAGGCTGTGTAGGTTTCCCAGTCTTTAGAAAGGTAATTAAAGGCTCCCATGAGTAGGTTGTTAGACTGGATGGTAGATGCCCCAGTAGGTCTAAGTATACATTGTGAGCATCTTGAGGCATGGAGGGTGACCTATAGCTGGGTAGGATATGGCAGTGGATTTTGTTCTGCATGTGGAGGAACTCTAGCACATCATCCAGTTTGGCCATCCTAGTGGTATGCCTGTAACTGATGTATATTGAGACGCCTCCTCCTTTAGCCCTTTTTTGTGCAGCTACTGGTCTAAAGGTGTGGAAGGCACTAAAACCTTTCACTGCTGGGGTGCTCTCTGCCACTTGAAACCATGTCCCAGTAGCTGCACAGATGTCTGTATTATTGAGTGCAAGGAGAGCTTTAAGCTCCTGCCATTGAATGGTAAAACTTTTAAATTCAGTTGAGTTGATTTTGCTATGTCAGTAGGTTTGTCAATTTTGCATTGCCTAAAAGAGCAATTATGTGGTGGATAAAATTTTAGCCAGTATTCAAAAGCTTAGAGGGGGGAGGTGCAAAAGATCTTTGGCAAAGCAACATGGTCTGTTAACAATGTCATCCTAAGCTGATAAATATTGGACCCCCTTAAATGACACCAGAAAGACAGCCAGTTCTTGAAATCAATCATTTTGTGCTCATATTGTGGCATCATACTGGGTGATGTAATATGTTGCTCAATGCTAGGCTCATACCAGTCTGAGACACACAGCCTGAAAGCTCCATAATGTCTCTTTTTATATAGTCCAGGGAGGGACATCTTAGGTCATTTACAGTTGGATTACGATGGAATCATACTAGTACCTGTGGTGTAATGACTTGAGTGCATGTGTGATTTAGCATATCCCGGCTCCAGATAAGTGACTAACGGTTATCTTCTCCTTGTTCAGCCTAGTTAGAGGAGCATCAGTATATCGTACAATGGAGACCCCTATGAAGAGAGTCCTGCAAAGTGTGTTTGCTTGCCTTAGGGGCTTACTGTGTGGGGTTCCACCGAGAATGACAGTATGTGAGGTGTTAGATGGTGTTTTTTCTGAGTGCTTCTGGGCTTCCTGAGGTATAGCTTTGACAACAGGTGAGCTAGATGATCTTTGCTGTTTAGGAAGATTTTTCTAAGTGCCTCAGCATACATTAGTCTATATGTATATTGTGTATTATGTTAGGTGGGTGTTGTGTGCATGGTTTCAACAACCTGATGTGCACTTGTATGTGAGAGTTTAGACTCCAGTGTCATTGTCTAAGTACATATGTAGTATACTGTATCTGCATCTTTAAGGATTAAGTGATTGTCAGCAGACATGAGATAATTATTTGATTGTCTCAAGATGGCCATATCAACCAAGCGGACTACAGAGAAGTCAGGAAACTGAATATCCACACTGTCCAGTCCTTTGATTTGTGAGTTACAAGGGGTGGTGTATTGGGGTTAGAAGGCTATTCACGGTTCTTTACCAGAGCAGATTATGCCAAAAAGTACTAAATTCTAACTTTAATGTTTATGCAATACTGAATTCAACTAAATCAGTGGGTATTGCTAATTGATTTCCAGCTAACTGCTCTAAGCTTGTTGGCACACAAACTATTTGCTCTGCATTGCTGCTTTATAGAGTACAGTTTTATGAACAATTCTTTTAGGTGTTTACTTCTACACAAGACGCAACTAAATGCGTTACATTTCTAGCAGTACAGGAAAACCAAAAACTAACTAATGAGCCCTCTGGCTACTAAAATAACTACATTATGAGTTCTTTTCTGTATTTCCCAACTCAGATGGACCACACAATCACCTTCTGGCACAATATTAATAAACCCAGTCCTCCTAATGTAAAAACACAGTAGAAGAGAAGCACAGGTGCAATGCTTCCACAAACCACTTAAACTACTAGTTGGAAATCCCTTGCTGATGGCCATTTCAAGACAGTCTTACAGCAGTAACAGTGAGAGGAGTAGCAATATATATATATATATATATATATATATATATATATATATATATATATATATATATGTATGTATATATATGGATCCATATCAGATCCACATCCAAATCACCGAGACCACATCACCGACACAACACATCACTGACAATGGTAAGTATAACTACTGCGGAACGGAATGTATTATAAAGTAATCTCACTGGATATTCACATCCCGACCCCACCCCCTGCCCAGAAAACCACAGTGAAAAACTTCTCTAAAGCAAATTTCACACTCTTCAAAACCGAGGTGGAATCCTTCAAAGCCCCCGGGCCTGTAGAAAATACGGCCCAGACCACAGAATCCTTTATAAACCCATTATATTAACACCTTCAGGAATGCATGGATCATGCAATCCCAAATAAAACCAAGACCCAATCCTCCAAAGGCAGGTGTCCTGTCTGGTGGATCCCAGCCATAAACAAACTATACAATAGAAGGAAAAAGCTACTACATGATAGAGAAAAATCCCAAAAAGGGAAGGCATCTCTGATCAGTATTAGCAAAAAACTATGGGCACTCATAAAATCGTCTAAGGCCAGCTTCGAGAGACAAATTGCACAGAACACTAAGGATAATCACAAGGCTTTCTTTAGTTATGTTAGGAACCTGGGTGGGAATTCCCAGATATGCTCAGAATTAGTCCTAAATGACAAAAAATACACCGAACCCACAGACATTGCCAACATCCTAGCTGACAGGTTCAGCACAAACTCCCCCCCCCACCAAAAGGGCAAATATCTATCCCAACAGAGTGCTGCCCCCCTGACATCTCAGATGCTCAGGTAAGAGACGTCCTCTCCAAAGCAAAAAACACAGCATCAATGGGACCAGACGGTGTCCCGGGCTGCGTCCTACATGAACTCCAAGAAGAGCTAAACCCAAACATAAAACTACTGTTCAATCTCAGCCTTACTACAAGATATGTACCCAAAGAGTGGCATACAGCAACAGTGGTCCCTCTCCACAAAGGTAGTGCTTCAACGGATCCTGGAAACTATCGCCCCATAAGCCTGACTAGCTTGGTCTGCAAAGCTATGGAAAGGATCATCATGGACCTCATAAATAAAGATATTGGGGACCTACAGACACTGGATCCTACCCAGTTCGGCTTTGTTAAGGGCAGATCCTGCCTCTTAAACCTGGTCGATTTCTTTGAAACAGTCACCAAGGCCATTGACGACGGGAAGGTGGTCCACACAGCCTATCTGGACCTCGCAAAAGCCTTCAATACAATACCCCACTCGGGCATTATAGATAAGCTCACCAGCTTAAATATAAACCCCTATGTCACTAGATGGGTTGCAAACTGGCTCAAGGACAGAACCCACATGGTTAGAATTGCTGGAGCCATGTCAGACTCAAAACCAGTTACAAGTGGCATCCCACAAGGCTCAGTCCTGGGACCTCTGTTGTTCGGTATATATTTCTCAGAGGTACAGGCCAACATGGAAGGACTGTGGCTGACCAAGTTCGCAGATGACTGCAAACTAGGCGCCATAATCAACTCTCCAGCCGACACAAGCATCCTACAAAAGGGCCTCATAGAAACAGACAACTGGTGCCAGAGCCATGGCCTCAAGCTAAACGACAAAAAGTGTATAGTCATCCCCTTTGGCAAAAACAAAGTGCCCACAAATTACCACATAGGTGGTAATCCATTAATCTGGAAGAAGTAATTAGGGACCTGGGGACCCAAGTTGATAGCAATCTCTCATTTGAAAACCACGTGGCCAAAGTGGTTAGAAAAACATTTTATATAGCCCACCTAATCATGAAGGGATTCACATCTAGATCAGGGGAGGTCATCGTGCCTCTTTACTCATCCCTCATCAGGCCCATAATTGAGTACAATGCCCCTTTTGGGATGTACCTTACCAGACACCTGCAACAACTGGAAAGACCCCAAAAGTACCTCACCAAGAGGATCAAAGGGCTCAAACAGATGCCATATGCTGCCCGGTTAAAGAAACTCCAGCTCTACTCAGTGGCATACCACCTGCTCAGAGGCGATCTGTGCCTGACTTATAAAGCCATGTCCAACCCGGAATTAATGGACATGCTGCACCTCAGAAAATCCAAATCCCATCGAGCTATGTGCTCGAGAGACTTGAACCTCAGCACTGAAATAAATAAGACATGCTGGAGGGACAGATTCATAACCCAGAGGCTCCCTTCACTCTGAAATAAAATCCCAGTCCAGGTTAGGCAGAGTCCCTCAATGACTCTCTTCAAGAGGAATCTTGATGAGTGGATGGAAGATCGGAGGTTTACCCTGGGTATCACTTCTGTGTCACTGTTAGACAGAGGCACAGTATACTAACCTCGAAAAAGGGCATAGCAAAATTTATTTAAAATGGGTGGCGAAAGCCAAACACACTCTGGCTAGGCTTATAAATGCCCTAGGGCAGATAGCCTAGTATGAACCTATGAACCTATTTCCGCAATAAAATAAAAAAAACAAAAAGAAACATACCCCCCCCCCCTACTTAAATATACCAACTCTATGATTGCACCACATTGCGGAAACAGGAATACATCCCGTTCTGCACTACTTATACTCACCCTTGTCGGAGATCTGCTCTGTCGGTGATGTGGTCTCGGTGATCTGGTTGTCGGGTAAGTGTTCTTTCGTGGAACTGATAGGTTCCCATATATATATATATATATATATATATATATATATATATATATATATCCAAAAAACGTGAAATGCACACATAAAATCAGGAAGCATTAATCATCACTTGATCACTAGAATAATTTAAGTGCGTGTTTATCATAGCTGCGCTGACCAAATGACGTCCATCTAGCCGAAGACAATTGAGGCAACTCAAGATTGACATGGCTAGTCTTGTAAGGGCTCTAGAGCTGCTAGTCTAGTAACCTCCAATGAACCTGTGAACCTCTGAGCAATCAATGGTACTTAACTTTGCCTGGATGGCATTGAATACAAGTAAAGCACTTTTGAAACAAGGCTAGTACTTCAAGCTTTGTTGATCTCCTCGAAACTGAGCAAGAGACAATATATAGTAAAGGAGGTTTATTCAAGAGCAATACTCGTTTGCTGGAGGGTCTCTCAGTATCATGGATCTGTGGAAAACAATAGGTGGGAAGTGTACATAAATAGTTTATACAACAGTTAATAACAAAGAGGGAAGGGAAGAAATTTGGAAATCATATTATCATCAGGAGTGGAGGCCAGAGACACGGCCTTATTATAAAACAACAGCAATAATGGTGAGAGGGTTAGGAAAAAGCAACCAGGCTAGAGAGAGAGGCATACAATTTATTTTTATTTATTTTTTATTTTACATTTGTTGACCGGGCTAGTCTAACTAGATACATGTGCATTTTCAGTAAAGGCTCAGGGAGATAACCACCATGAAAACAAAATCATATATACAAAAATTAATATATACAATGCACGTTGCAGGTACAGTACATAGATAATCAAAGAGGGCAGACATTCATAACATAGTGCAAAATAAAAATGCAGGTACAATACAAAAATGCAGGTTAATACATAATATAAAAACAAAGGCAGGTTATTATATAATTATGTTTGTAAAAAAAGTTGTCACAATAATAAGTTTCCAGAAGATGCAAGTAACAGTATCTAGGAGGACACAGTTATGTTATAATTTAAGGAAAATAGAACTTGATTAATGAGTAGACGAGGGTAGGCAGAAGCAATATTAGAAGAGCTAGTTGATTAGTCAGGTTTAGTACAGGGGCACAACCAGTGTGTCCTGAGGAAAAGTTTCAGGTTGTTTTTAAAGAGTGATATAGAGGGAAGAGAGGAAAGTTCACTAGGAAGAAGGTTCCAGGATTTTCCAACAGTAGTAGAGAAGAGAGAGTCCCCAGCCTTGTTTGATTTAGAAATATTTACAAGAAGTTTATGTGATGATCGTAAGCTCTTCAGATTGGTATAGGGGATGATGAGGGTAGATAGTACAGGTGTATTGGTAGGTTGGTAAAGGGTCTTATGGTCAATAGTCAGTTGGTGGAATTTAAGCTGATTTTGTAGTTCAAGCCATCCTACAAGCAAAGACAATATTGGAGCTCTTTCACAAACTTTAGCTTAATGTGTTAGTGAATGATGGGTCAGACACAGAATGTAACGTGTTAGTGAAGGATGGGACAGACACAGAATGTAATGTGTTAGTGAAGGATGGGACAGACACAGAATGTAACGTGTTAGTGAAGGGTGGGACAGACACAGAATGCAACGTGTTAGTGAAGGATAGGACAGACACAGAATGTAACGTGTTAGTGAAGGACGGGACAGACACAGAATGCAATGTGTTAGTGAAGGATGGGACAGACACAGAATGTAACGTGGTAGTGAAGGATGGGACAGACACAGAATGCAACGTGTTAGTGAAGAATGGGACAGACACAGAATGTAAAGTGTTAATGAAGGATGGGACAGACACAGAATTTAACGTGTTAGTGAAGGATGGGACAGACACAGAATGTAACGTGTTAGTGAAGGATGGGACAGACACAGAATGTAAAGTGTTAATGAAGGATGGAACAGACACAGAATGCAATGTGTTAGTGAAGGATGGGACAGACACAGAATGTAACGTGTTAGTGAAGGATGGGACAGACACAGAATGTAATGTGTTAGTGAAGGATGGGACAGACACAGAATGTAAAGTGTTAATGAAGGATGGAACAGACACAGAATGCAATGTGTTAGTGAAGGATGGGACAGACACAGAATGTAACGTGTTAGTGAAGGATGGGACAGACACAGAATGTAATGTGTTAGTGAAGGATGGGACAGACACAGAATGTAACGTGTTAGTGAAGGATGGGACAGGCACAGAATGTAACGTGTTTGTGAAGGATGGGACAGACACAGAATGCAATGTGTTAGTGAAGGATGGGACAGACACAGAATGTAACGTGTTAGTGAAGGATGGGACAGACACAGAATGTAACGTGTTAGTGAAGGATGGGACATACACAGAATGTAACATGTTAGTGAAGGATGGGACAGACACAGAATGCAACGTGTTAGTGAAGGATGGGACAGACACAGAATGTAACGTGTTAGTGAAGGATGGGACAGACACAGAATGTAACTTTAAGCAGCTAGAAGAAAAGCAGAATAAAAGCCCTGATGCACAAACTGCAGCACAGACATTTCTGTCACTCTTGACCTAGTACAGTTTAAGGCTCCAGACTATGCAGAAATTTACCAGTAATACTGTTTATGGAAAAATGCAATAATAAATAACAAGGCTCAAAATCTTGCAGGAATAGTCATCTCTGCCACAACTGTGAATTAACCTACAAGACTATGGGCCATCAGAGTTTAAAATACAAATGAACAGTTTTTGCAAGTGATTCTGCTTGTTCATAAGTTCATAGAAGGTTACTAGGCTAACAGCCCTAGAGCCCTTTCCAAGCTTATCCATATTTTCCAGAGTTACCCCAATTCTCTGTGGTTAGGTGAGTTCACAGAGGTAAAGGTCTATGGTAGTTAATACTGACTTTCTTTGTCCAGGAGGTACAAGGGCACTACCCGATGAGTGAATCTGCGGTCACCCATCCATTAATGGTTGCATTTGAAGATGATCAGGAAGCGGATCTGTTTCATGTGAATTGACAGTTTGTTCCAGAGAAGTGGCTGTCTGAGGGAGATGTATCCATCTCTCCAGCATGACCTGTTCATGGCAAAGACTAAGTTAAGATCCCTGGAGCAAGTGACCCTCATGCAGTTTGATTTACAAATGTGTAGTATTTCCATCAGGGCCGGGTCACAGACTGCCCTATAAGCCAGGAAAAGGTCACCTCTTGGCAACCTATAGGAGACAGAATACAGTGACAGGGCTTTCAGTCATTCTGCATAAGACTAGTTTAGTGTACCCTGTAATTTCTTGGTGAGAAACTTCTGTGGTCTCTCCAATTTTTGCAGGTGTCTGGTGAGGTACATGGAAAAGGAAGCATTGTACTTAATTATTGGTCTGATGAGGACCAAGTGTAATGGAAGGATAACATCCTTAGATCTAGATGTGATGCCTTTACTTATAAGATGTGCGACATAGAAGGATTTCCTTATTAATGTGGATACGTGATGGTCAAAGTTCAGATTTTCAACCCGAGTACACAGATCACATACCAGTGGGTCTACACTTAGGGGTTTGCAATGTATATTGTAATTAGCAGGGATGTCAGCTTTCTTAAAGGAAATAATTTATTTTTTACATTTAGCTTTAAACTGTAGCTTTGGCACCAATCATTTGTCTGCATTAACTCTGTGTGCAGTATATTAACATATTTGGGGGACTCAGTGATTGCTCCAAATTTGCAATCATCAGCGAACTTGGTCAACTGGATTTCTGAAAAAAAACATTCTGAACAGTAAAGGATCCACCACAGAACCATGTGGTCCACCACTGTCGCTGGTCTTTTGCTAGAGATAAAGTTCCCCACTTTAACAGTATGTGTCATGTTGGTAAACCTCTTGGCTACCCATCTGGTAATGTAGGGGTTAATTCACAATTGGGAGAGTTTTTATTTAGTACATGAGTGGGTAATTATGTCAAATGCCTTGGTTAGATCAAGATAGGTGGTATACACTGTCTTTCCCTCATCCAGGGCCTCTGTGACTTTCTCGAAGAAGTTAGCCATGTTTAACAGGCATGATCCAACTTTAACGATCAGAACTGGGTTGGGTCCAGAGTTTGAAGATTAGCTATGTCCTTGTTAATAAGGTCCATAATGCTTCTTTTCATGGCTTTGCAGATTAGGCTAGTCAAGCTTATGGGCCTATAATTCCAAGGGTCAGTTGATGGTTCCCCTTTGTGTAGAGGGATTACTGTTGCTGTCCTCCATTCTGCCAGACAATAGCTAGTTTGTGGTTAGACAGGGATCCACGTGGGTCTGCTAGGTCATGTTTTAAGTGGTTTAAAAGGTAACATGGGATGTTATCTGGTCCCATTGATGCTGTGCTTTTAGCTTTGTGAGTGCCAAGATGACTTGCTCTCTTGAGATAATAGGCTGACGAAAGATGGCAGGTATACTTTGGGGGATGAGTGGAGGGGGCAGGTGGTAAAGTTTTCTCCAAATCTGTCAGCTAGTAGTTTGGTTAATACCTCCTGTTGAGTATGGATGGTGCCATGCTCAATCATTTCAGCCCATAGCTGGTTATTCCCCTTTAGATTTCAGACATAGTTAAAAAATGCCTTGTGATTATCCTATACTAGGGGTTTGTAATTAGTTTTGAAGGACTTGGCAAGATCTGTATTGAGAGGGCTTTCTTCCTCTGCTGAGCTGGTTCCCTCTTGTTCTTGGGCATTAGCTTCTTTCTCTTGTTGTATAGCTTGTTTATATGACAGGTCCACCAGGGTGGCTTGTTTTTTTTTTTTTTTTTTTTTGGCAAGATCTGGTTTTAATCCAATCAGGTACAGATGATTCAATATACTACTGCTTAAGTGGTTATACAGGGCATTGGTGTACACCTGTGCATAACAGTCCATGTTATCTGCATTTGAGGGGGCTTTGAAACTTCTTGTACCATCACTTAGCCTTAGAAGGAGTTAAGTTGTCTTAGAAAAATTCTTAAGTGTTTTTGATCTTGATGTGGGTATCTGGACTCATAATTACATTGAACAAGACTGATTTATGGTCCAATCTTACCAGGGAGGACATCACACAAGGAGGTGCAATGCTCTCACATGTTAGTAAGTACCATATTCAGGACATTTGAGCCTCTTTTGGGCGTGCTGACTACCTGTTACACAGCATTTGCATTGACAAGTCGAAGAACCTGTGAGTCAGGATGTTTGTGGTCATATATGTTTCCCAGTCGATGCCAGGATGTTTGTGGTCATGTATGCATCCCAGTCGATGCAGGATAATTAAACTCACCAATGAGTAAGGTGCTGGGCTATATGGCAAGTGACTCCAGTAAGTGCAGGTATGCGGCATGCTTTTCCTGTTTCTTGGTGGGGGACCTGTAGATAGCTATGATATGGTAGGGGCTTTGCCTTTTGTTAACTGGACATGGAGTAGCTCGAGAGTCATACTGTTTGACCAGTCTCAAGGTGTCCTTAATGAAGATGGATGCACCTCTTCATTTGGTTCTTTGTTGCTCAGTTTGTGGTCTGAATGTATGGAAGGCATTGTAGCCCTGCATGGCCAGGGTGCTTTCTGTGTCTTTGAGACATGTCTTGGTGACTGAACATATGTCAACATCTTCCAAAGTGAGGAGTTCTTCTGGGAAGTGCATGGTCTTACTTAGACTCCTAGTACTAAGCAGCAGTACCTTGATTTTATCTCAAGAGGATTTTGTTATGTTGGGAGGATGGCTATTTTGATTCTGCCTAAAAAAGACTCAACGGGGGTGGCTAATGCCTTTGTCAGTATTCAAAAGCCTAGAGGAGACAGGTGCAGAACATCTCTGGCAAGCAGCTTTGCCTGTCAACCATGTCCTCTCAGGGTGACGGATATTGGATCCCCGTGGACTGACACCAGAAGCTAAGCCACTTGTTAAAGTCAATCATTTTTTGCTTCTATTGTGGCATCATCCTTGGAGAGGGTAGAATGCTGCTTAAGGCTAGGCTTATATCTACCTGTAGCACATAGTCTGACAGCTCATTCATGTCTCTCTTCATTTAGTCTAGTGAGGTACATTGTGTGTCATTCACCCCCACATGGACTATGATGGAGTCATACCAGTACTTGTGGTTGAGTGACTTGAGTGCTTGAATGACTTGACAGATCTTGGCACCTGACAGGCAGCCAACTGTAACCTGTTCTTTATCCAGCCTGGTGAGGGAAACATTTGTGTGTCTCACAATGGAGTCACCTATGACCAATACATTAGGTTTTGTGGTGTTACACCTTATGGGCTTATTTGTTGAGACGCTGGTGTGTGTATTATTATGTGTTGTGGTTGTTGTTTTTCATAGTTATGTGTCTAAGTTGTGCCTGTTTGGGAGGCCGCTGATCTTTTGCTAAGTTTAGTAGAGTACCACCGCATATGTGGGTTTGTGTCATGTCCTTATTTAGTTTAGGAAGTGTGTGTGCTCACAACCTGTTTGGCATTCAATTTCTCCTTATCCTAAAATCTTGCCTCCAATTTCATAGTGTAACTACATCTCTTACATAAAGTATTTATTTTTTCAGTTGTAAGTGGTTGTCAGTATACATGAGGCAATTGCTGCATTGCCTCAGGATGCCAATGCCTATCAGGCTGGTTAGACTGATGATGGGAAACTGTCCATCTATAATATCAGGCTCTTACTGTATGTTTATTAGGAAAGGGAATGGGTTAAGTTGACAGGACAGTGCTGGTACAACCAAGGGCTACAAGAGGGACCTATACTTTGTGTAGGCTAAGGTTGATCAGTAAGGCAACACTGCTTAATGCACAACTAAGTTGCTCCTAGAGCAGCAGAAAAGCTTGGAAAGGTTTCACTGACAACTGTTTAGGGAAAAGCTGAGCTTCTAGGCTTTTGCGTCTGTACAGGGCACTGGTAACCACTGATGTGTGAAGAGCAGCACCACACAAACACGAGGCTTAAATACAAGCAAAGAGAAACAAGCTTTAAGCTAAATACCAATCAAGAAAGCACACATTGAGCTTTCCACCAACATTTCCCAATGCAGACATGTTAGATCTGCACACTTCTGCCACAAGGGTGCAGAAAAACACCTTCTTAATACAGAATAGCTGGTTTGGAGCCCAAGTGTTACAAAACCACACAAACTACCTACAACAGCCCATACAAGTAAGAGATATAATGTAATGCAGAGCAATTAACAACTTAAAGCAGCAGCATACAGTGCATTTTTTTTTTGTTTTTGAAACTGCTAAAGTATAGTCAAAGTCTATAAAAGAGGGGCACAAAATACTTTGAGCCCTTTTGTGTACTTGCCAGCTAAGGTAGACCAGGTAAACACCTACTGCCACTAGATGAATAATCCCATAATACATTCATACATGCAATGTAAAAACACATAAAGGAGTGTCTGGAGTGAAATGCTACCACAAACAAACTTAAAAGATATGAAATGCTACCACAAACAAATGTAAAGATACAGATACAGCAGGGTACTTCAAACATCTTATAAAGTGTGATTATTCAATAAAAGTACTTCACTTTGTATAAATGACCAAAGAGCAACTCAATTGTACAGAATTTATAAAGGCACTAAAAGCAAGATAAGCCGATTAATAAGCCCTCCAGCCAATAAAGCTATATGTAGATGTCTCAATCCCTCCAGCCAATAAAACTATATATAGAAGTTTCAAGTTTTTCCCCAGTCAAAACTAAACAGGCTACCTCCCAGTGAACTAGAAGGAATATCCACTGACCTCTTGATGTAAAAACAAGTGCTTGCTAGAGTGTAAAAATACATTACTTTATCCAACAGCTAGCTAGATAATGAATTTAGAGCAAGTAAATCAGTAGAACAGACAATAAGAGGCAAAATGCACTTTTTCAGTATAATCACAAGGAAAGGCAAATAAATAATTCAAGACATCAACGGCAGTGTAGAAAGGGACGGGCTTATTCAGCTCAATTTACAGTAGGGGTGGGCAGCTTAAAATCACCAAGTTTAAAAATATGATCAACAAAGAGGAGGGTGTCGGAGAAAACTAGCAAGGAATCACCAGCAAGTGATTTAGTTCATACAGCCTTGAAATCTTTTCAGAGAAAGACAACGGTCCTCATCTGAAGTTTCTCTGTCAGGGGAGTTTACCTTATTAGTAATGTCTGGTATTACACTAAGCATATACTTACATTGACAAGAACATACTCTGGGCTCTAATCTTATGAAATGATATAAAGTACATTCTTGTCACAGCTGGGCCCATATGTAAACTCTCTGGTCTCTCCGTGTAGTAGGAGCTTACTCTGTGTTACTTGATGTGAAGTCATGTTGTCCTTTCAGCAGTAAAGGCTCAATAAAGTAAACTGGTTCAGCAAATTAGTGGAATAAGTAATTCTGTGAAAGGATGTGCAGCTCATATTTACATATGGAAGTTTACTTTAGTGAACTGTATGATACTAGAAGGACAAGAAGAGTGTATTTACATAAGAATATATGTTATTACTGATCAGCTTGGGTTGTATGTCTGATGCCACAGTGCCACAGCCACCATAAAAATAAAGCTGCTATAAATAGCATTATGGCTATAATGCATTTCCCAGTATAATGGAGGCCAGCAGTAGTAGTCTGTTTGTGTTTATACTGTGTCCTTTGCTCAAGGTGGACAACTGCCATTAACAGGCATTGCAATGAAAGGAAGAAATTGCTGTCTAAGAGTAAGAGGGAGCGGGTCCTCCTAAACTGGAAAAACTCCCTCCTCAGATTAAACAAGCAAATAAGACTTCTTAGAAAGTCCTCCAAAGCAAACTTTGAGTCCAACTTAGCTTCCTCAACAAAGGACATCTACAAGGCATTATATAGTTACATCTGTAACCTAAAAGGAAAGGCCCAGATTTGTGCAGAGCTGGTAGTTAATGATACCACATATACTACGCCAGTGGATATAGCTAACCTGTTGGCTGATGGTTCTCTGAAAGCTTCACTCCCCAGTCCCCTCCAAATGTACCCCATGAGATCCCTACCACCTGTCCCTACCTCATATCTCTAAATAGCAGGTCATAAATGCCCTCTCTAAGTCCAAAAACACAGCATCTATGGGACCTGATAACATCTCAGGCTGTATCCTACATTGGCTCCAACATGAATTAGCAACACCACTGGGAACTCTTTTCAGTCATAGTCTAAACATCCACTTTGTACTGGCTGAATGGAAAACAGCCACCATTATTCCCTTGCACAAAAGTGGTGCTTCCACTGGCCTTGGGAACTATAGACTTATTAGCCTGACTAGCCTTATCTGCAAGGCCGAATCACCGAATCATCATGGACCTTATCAATAAAGATATAGGTAATTTCCAAACACTTCACCCTACTCAGTTTGGATTTGTCAAAGGGAGATCATGACTGTTAAACCTGGTGGACTTTTTTGAGACAGTCACTAAGCCTCTGGATGAGGGGAAATCTGTGTGTACAGCCTACCTGGACTTAGCCAAGGCTTTTGACACTATCCCCCACTCAGGCATCATTGACAAACTCATCCAACTAGGCATCAACCTTATATCATTTGATGGGTCACTAACTGGCTCACTGAACTCATATAGTCATATAGTCAAAATAGGGGAATCCACCTCCTGCAGCAGACCTGTAACCAGTTGTGTTCCATAGGGATCAATCCTGAGACCTCTACTGTTTGGAATCTATTTCTCCGAAGTACAAACAAAAATAAAGGTCTGTGGCTGACAAAGTTTGCTGATGACTGCAAACTGGATAGAATCTCCAAATGATGTCAACATTCTACAAGAGGGCCTTACACAAACAAATGATTGGTGCCAAAGTCATGGCCTTAAACTCAATGCAAAAAAATGTATTATCATTCTTTTCGGTAAAAGCGAAGTTCCTGCTAACTACCCAATCAATAGCAACACCTTAAGTACCCACTCAGTGGTGAGAGATCTGGGCACACAGGTTGATGGCAACCTTACCTTTGACCACCATGTCTCCACAGTGGTAAGAAGGGCATTCTGTATTACTCATCTCATTAGTAATGGCATTGCCTCCAGAAAAAAAAGAAAGTTATAGCCTCCCTGTACTCTTCCTTCATCAGGCCAATAATTGAGTACAATGCCTCTTTTGGAATGTACCTTTCTAAGCACCTGCAGCAATTGGAGAAACCACAAAGGTTCCTCACAAGGAAAATTGAAGGTCTTCACCATCTGTCCTTTGGGGATCATCTGAAATCACTATCACTTTATTCTGTTTCATACAGACTACTCAGAGGGGATCTCTGCCTTGCATATAAGGCAATCTTTGACCCTGCTTTATTGGAAATTCTGCATATCCATAAGGCAAATGGTACAGAGGTTACTCACTCTAAAGACCTTAACCTGGTATGCAACATTAATAAAACCTGCTGGAGGGACAGATTTGTCTCCCAGAGGTTACCACACCTTTGGAACAGACTCCGTCTTCATGTCAAACAGAGCATCTCATTGGCCCTCTTCAAACACAGTCTGGATGATTGGATGGGTGACAGTAATTTCAACCCAGAGGTTCCACTTGTGTCCCCCTTGGATAGGGGCAATAGCTGCTGATCGTGGAAATAACTGTAAGAACTTGGCTAGGCTTGTAAGGGCCCTAAGGCCATTAGACTGGTAACTTCCTATGATTCTATGATCCTGTGATATTTAGTGATAATGGAAAGACTATTATTACTATTTTTTTGGCAATAACAGATTGCCAAGTTGGAAGATATGTGGACAAAGCTGCTAAAGTGTTTGTATATATTGTGCATATGTGAAATAACCATTGCCATTTTAAGACTAATATATGTTGTTTCCCTTTTAAGAATGCATATACCCTACAGTACATTGCAGTTTCTAAGTTGTAGTCAGTTGGGTGGGGATGCTGAAATGTTAACCTTGTCTCTGTTGAGCTGCCATGTTATTATGAGTAAAGGTTACCACTTTGACTAAAAGTATAGCATATCGTGACATGTCTAACTTGAACAACCAGTATTACCAGGTAACCACTGGTGCATGCTCTGATATGTAGGATTGGTTATAGTTGGCTGCTCTGAATTGTTCAGTATTGTATAAGATGAGTTTTCTTTGGCTATAGCTGTTTTCCTCTGAATGGATGTCATTTGGCATTGTTTTGTCAATGAGGGTAAATGGTACATGGCTATTCTTGCTGGATGTCATTTGGTAGAGTTGCATTACCCTAGGTGGGAGGTACTTGGTTACAGTTGATGTCTGACATTATACTGCATACTCCATCCAATGATAGGTATGTCATAGCTCCTAAAAGGATGGTGTAACCCATATTACCCAGATTGGGTGTAATCAATGTACTAAGTAAATGACTACTTCAGATTAGTTTTTGGCGACAAAATAATTTGTTGATTCATTTATTTTGTGATATGAAAAGCACAATATTATCAGAAATAGAACACCTTTAATACCTAGTTGAGTACTTTCTCACAGAGTGGTGGTATGATATTACTGTTAAACGTTATTGCTTTTCAACAATTTTGTGAGCCCATTTTACATACATCACATCAGTAGTATTACAGCGGTACTGTGTCCCACTACACATTCATTAAGGTGAAGCAACGGCAGTAACAAAAGTACAAGCAGTGGGAGCTGAAATTAGTCTTTTTCTGTACTAGACGAAAATGCCAGCCCTACAATACTAGTATAAAAATAACATAGTCTGTGTATACTGAGTATGTTAAAATACGTGAGGGCAAAACTGTTACGGTATCTTGGTTTCCATGGTAACAGACCTTCTGTCTTTTATTTCTGAAGCCACAGGTTACCATGAAATAATCTGTAGCCAAAATTTGTCAAACATATTTTTTCTGTATCATGATGTGCATATTGTATTTTCAAATTTCTAAACTGTTAATACCATGTTGTACCTCAGAAACTTCCCACAAGTTGCCAAAAGAGCATTATTTTATATAGGGCCCCTTGTAAAGTGCACAGTATAGATATTATTTATGTATATTTTTATATGTCTTTCTTTGGTGTTCTGTGTATTCCTCACCAGAACTCATCTACATTTCCTGTCATGTTTCCCAAGCCATTAAAACACACAATAAAAAGATTGTTGTTGTAAAATATATGTTGGGATAAAATGATAAACTGTGTTACCATGGCCATTGCTGTCACTGTAGAATTATTTGCTGCGGTACATAGATGTCCATACAAAGTTGAAAACCATGATAAACTACAAAATAGTTTACCTTCAGAACAAAGGATTTCTTTTCTTCGAGACTTTTATTCTACTGCCTACACTAGAAATGGTTACATCTTAAAATATTTTACCTTTCTATTTAACTTGCACTTTTTGATAAGTACATAGAGAAATAATGTAAAGTGGTAGTTATCTTTCTTTGAGCTTCCACTGCAGCTTGCTCCCCATGACCAATAGTTTCTATTAAAACAGGTTGTTTTGCAAGAAGCATCTGTACATTTAAACTATGGTTTTATCTTAAGATGCTGCTATCTCATAGTGGATAATTTAAGAAAGCAGTGCAGAGTGCAGTGGACTGGGGGACAATCTATTATGTGTTAAATTAAGTTGTCAGTCCATTGGGAACCATACTTTAGAGAAACTAATAGTGTCACTCTGAGGTTTGATTAGCTGTTGTGCATCTTGAAAATTAACAGTTTCAGTAGCAGAGTGCAGTGGACGATTAAGATGCTAGACATCTGTCAGACATTTTATGTGCTTCTTCTTCAGAGAGTCAAAATATATACAATTTAACTTTTAAACCCTGTCTGTGCTGCTTATTTCTTTATAGAATGAACAGTGCAGTTCATGGAAAAATTCTGATTACGGAAGCAACTAATTTAGTGCAATCTCTGTTTTTCCTCCCCTTTACAAGTATTTTCTTGACTGCTTTGAATTATGATTTGCATAAAGATGAGAGTTGTGACATTTACTTTGTTAGTGTGTAACAGGCTGATTGCAGTGATACAAAGGATTGTTCAACAAATGATTGCAGTGATACAAAGGATTGTTCAGCAAATGTTTTTGCAAATGATGATTTGCTGCTGTAAGATGGAGCTGTTAGAAAAATAAGGTTATGCATCATTTCTGTCCACATTTTTCACTGTGGGGAGTGAATGTGATGAAAAGAAGTCAGCTGCAGAGTCAGCATTGTAGACAGGTCAATTATTGCACAAGAAATAGACTTACAGATGTAGAATGTTTGTTTGTGTCCTTCGGCTTTTCCCAGTTAGGGGTCGCCACAGCGGAACTCCGGTCCGCTAATGATTGGTAGTGGATTTTTACGTACCGGGTTACCAGCCCTGACGCACAACCTTCAACGAAGGCACGCCCCATTCACGTATGCCTCCACACAGAAGACGATCTAACTGAGAATCGAACGGGACAACGTCTTGCTATGAGGCGACAATGCTACCGCAGCACCACCACAAAGGGTAAAACACTTAAAGCTTGCCTAATGCATTTTATACAGTTGAAAGTTGCAATCACCTTAGCAGTATGTGTGATCACTGTTTCTAAAAGTAAAATAAATGAGAAAATTGTTGCCTTCTTTACACATTTTACTTTCCCAGTTTTGCTGAATGATTTGTTTTCTTATTTTATTTTTTGTATCATTTAAATGACCATTTGGTATGTGTCCACCGTTTGGCAAAATTCCATGATCCCATTAATAGTTACCAGCTTTTAAGCACTTTTAACCCTGTAGCATTTGTCAACAGTGCACTAAATATAGGAAGTGCTGTTAAGTGATTTTACTATAGCAGCTGTTACCCCTCCCAACCCATAGAGAACGCTACCCTTGTCTCTGTCAGATACAGCTAAACTTGTGAGAGTGACAGGCCAATAGTAGGAAAGCCAAGTGATGTAATATAGTGGCAGGGCCACTCTTATGGACAAGCAGCTAGATGGTCAGTCAGGGTGCCACACTGCAAGGCCACAAATTTCCTCAATGCTGGTGCAGATAAATACATGACAGTGGAAATACCACAGACACGTATGTCTGGGGTACTCTATGGCACATATACATTCAAAGCTTACCCATGCCAGATGAGGATAAGAAGAAGCCCCAGTGTCTTGGCAACAAAGGATTGAAGAGCTGAGCATCGGTCTCAGTTGACCGGATTTGGCAGATTATTAGCAGATTAACAGGTGCAAAGAGGAGTGCAATACAGTTAAGGTGAAAGGTTTGGTTTTTTTTGTTTTCCTGATGTTAGTCTGGATAGCACTTACCAGTTGTAACTACAGTTTTCTGGGACTTTTTCCTACTGCAACCATTTCTTCCCCAACAGTGTTGACTTCTGGATGTGATACTGGACACACCTCTTGAAGGGGAACAACCAATAGGGGAACATACCAACAAGGGAACTTCATTGGAGGTACAACAATAGGATAACAGACTAGTAAGAGAACCACCATGGGAAGTGTATAACCCTTTCTCCCCAGCAGTCAGGCATAAAAGAGCCTAGAGATGGGATCATTGTCAGAAAGTAGCAGGAATCAATACATCATTTATTTATTTATTTAACATTTGTTTACCGGGAAAGTCCGACTTGGAACAAAGCCAGTTTTACCAGGCTCTATCAACCCAATTCAGCACTTGAATCAACAGTACTCTAAGCATTTTCTTCGCTGTTACTACTTCCAGTGGTACTCATCAATACTAAATACAAACTGTGTTTTGCATGGCTTTTTTTAAAGCAGCATGTTAAACAGCATGTGCTACAGGTGAGTAAAGGCAGGGTGTGAGTAGTAGCGTGGCATGGCTTATATTAATGCATTGAAGAGGGCTAGAAATGAAAGCAAAACAAATGTCTTATCACTAGGATGTAGGGGTTGTGGTACATCATTGTGATTAAGAGATGAGTGGGAGCAGCCGTGTTGGAGACTAAAGACAGACTAATGTGGCAGATGCTGGAATTGGGGTAGGTGGTATTCATGCTAATAAGGAGAAATGAGAAATGTGAGACTCAGAGAAGATTTATGTAGTTTTGCTTTTCTGACCACAGTGAAAGACCACGCAAAACTCATTTACAGAAGAGAACTGGTTAGAAGGCTCTGTAAAAAGATAATAGTCAGTAAATCCATTCTGCATTTAGTCAGAATATTCAACATGCATGTGTTCATAGAGGCTAGCTGTCTTTGCAAGCTTTTTTAAGCATAGCTAATTTCCCTTTTCATGCTAAAATTAAATTATCACATTTGGTTAGAAATTTGCCTTAGCCATCCCATAGTTGATAATTATATATTACCCCTAATGAGAATAACTGGGATCATAAAATAGATAGTTTGACGGGACCCATGCATGGGATCTTAGTAGTACAGGAGGCAACCCTGTGGTTAATTTTTTGTTTCCCATCCACAGATCCAAGTTGCACTTGAATATGGACAGGGATGAACTTTGTTTTATGTGTTTGGGGAGTCTGTTCTAGAGTAGCAGTATCCTTTGTGAGACAAACCTGTCTCTCCAAACCATTCTGGTGATGTTGCAAAACAGGATTAGATCCCTAGACTGAGTATTTCTGATACCATTTGGCTTGCTGACATGCAGTAAATACATCATCATTGGGTCGGAAGATGCCTTGTATGCCAGACACAGGTCACCTCTTAGCAGTCTGTAAAATACTGAGTACAGTGACAGGACTTTGAGTCAGTCCATCAAGGATATGTTGTTTAGGCCTTTTACTAAGGTATCTCTGTGAGCATTCCAGTTTTTGCATTTGTCTGGACAGATACATGCCAAAATGGGCAGTATATTCAATGATTGGCCTAAAGAAGGATGAGTAAAGAGGGACAGTGACATCCCTAGATCTAGACACAATCCCTCTGTTTATAATCTGTGGAATATAGAAGGACTTTCTTACAGCAATGGACACATGCTGGTCAAAAGTTAGATCACTGTCCACATAGGTTCCCAATTCACAAACAGGGTCAACTCTTAAGGGCATATAGTCAGTGACATAGTTCCCAGGGGTAGATTACTTCCCAAAGGATACAATAATGCATTTTTTGGCATTTAGTTTCAGTCCATGATTTTGGTACCAGTTATTTTTTTGGAAACAAACCTTTCCTGCAGGATGGCTAAGTCACTTGAGGATTCAATGACTGCTCCTTGATTGCAGTCATGGGCAAGCTAAGTCAGCCAGAGCCCTTTAATATTGGCTTTTACTTCAGAAAACTAGATCCTAAACAGGAGAAGTCCCAGCACAGAACCCTGAGAGGACTCCACTGGTGACTGGTCTATTTGTGGAGCTAAATTCTATTTTTATTTTGTGTGCCCTATCTGTGAACCATTTGGCAACCCAATGGGTGATACAGGGGTTTATTTCTACTTTATTTAGCTTTCCTGCTATGCCTGAGTGGGGAATTGTGTCAAAAGCTTTGGCCAGGTTGAGGTATGTGGTGTGTATTGTTTGGCCTTCATCCATTGCTTTGGTGACCTTTTAAAAAAAATTCACCAGGCTGAGTAAGCATACCTAACTTAAATAACATATAAAGCATTATAAACGTTACCAAACATCAACAACATAATGATAAAACTGTACAATATATGCTCTGCATTATACTAGAATTAATAGCATGAAAGGTATACATAAGTAATTATCAGGGAAATACTGTGACATTAAAATTATCTTTGGGACTCTGTTATAAGTGCACTGTCCATATTTATACTGCCTACCACAGAGGTATTTGCAGCTTTACAATGTTATTTTAGTTTACTTTATTATAGACTGAGTATATTACATAATTATACAATTAGACTGAGGAGAGAGAGCATAAGAGCATGCTGATTTTGGACAAGGAACACTCTGATAAAAATAATTCACAGAATTCTTCAGTAAATCCAAACATCTACTCAACTGATGCACACACACACACACACACACACACACACACACACACACACACACACACACACACACACACACACACACAGTTGGGAGGGGGTATCTGAGCATGGCTCAGGTTTTTGTATGCTGTCTGCCAAAAATGTTGATAAGACATATCTGGACATGAGAACTGTATAAGTTAAGTTAAGGCAACAGTATGGTTTGTACCTGGTTTGTACCATTCCAGGATATAAGCAAGTGAGTGGCAGTAGGTGTAATTTAGTAGTTTATGGGGTTCAGATGAGTTAGGAAAATATGTTAATATAATTAATGCCATTGCAAATTGTGAAATGATTAACAGTGGTGGTAGGTTCATCCATTGTGACCTTTTGCAAACATAGCCATCTTACTATACTCTTTCTCTAATTTTCATAGATGGGAAGGCTGAAGGCTAATGGAAATATATGTATATATACACAGAATGTAGAAGGAATATATGGATATGTATTAATTTAGTATAGAAATGAGAAGCTGGGATAAGAGAATTTCTCTGTAAAGAAGTCTGAGTTCTTGATCTGAGTAGACTACTTCTGTACAAAGCAAATGTGAGATGATTATTAATGGTCAGTTTAAGTAATTTGGTGGAACTAACTTCACTCAAGGAATGATCAAAAGAATACATGGATAGGTGCTGTTCTTTAGTGATAGTAAAAAGACCATTCTCATTTTTGGGATCCTTTAAGTAAAAAAAAAAAAAACACTTTGCATTATTTTGAGATATAGTCCAAGAGAATGTATTCAGGAGTTAATGAACACAAATGTGAGAAATAAGGAGAGAAGACTATCACGTGCGAAGAGTATGGTAGAGTCATCGGCCTACTGAAATGGTTTGACATTATGTCCATGCTCCAGCATCTGTTTAATGAATACAGAGAAGAACAAGAAGCCAAGTTCTGAGACCAGTGGAACATCTATGGTGGCTAGTGTGTGTGTGTGTGTGTGTGTGTGTGTGTGTGTGTGTGTGTGTGTGTGTCTGGGGGGGGGGGGCTAGTTACATCTGACAGCTTGTACCTTCAAGGTAACTAGTGAGAAATCTATAGACAATGAGTGGCAGCTCATGTAGGGCTCATCGATTGTGAAGATCCATTCACCATATTGAATTCCTTACACAGATGTAAGGACAGTGATGTGACAACCTTGCTGGATAATGAAGACCTATGTCATAGATACAAAGAGGTACAGGTTTGAAATGTGAGGCCACCAAGACTAAGGTGTTGAAGTAGTGGTGTGTCAAAAATCATTAGGCAAAGTTTATTGAACTGAATTTCTAGAGCCCAAAGTGGTTGGCAATGCTGATATGGTTAAACTGATGAAACAGGGAAAGTGTGGACATATGACTAGGATTTAGGAGCTTATCAGTGGCATTTAGTAACTATTTTTTCCTAGAAATTGTTACAATTGATGCAATAAATCTGATCTTTTTTCCTAAAAAGGAACAAAGACTCAGCTTAGTTTCAAACCTTATGAAGTTGGTAGGCAATTTCATTTGATAGTAGACAGTTCACAGTGGATCAACATATGGCATCACAGCTTTATTTATTTTATTTCTTTTATTTTTGAGTGATACATTAGAGAGTTGAAACTGTAATTTTGTTCTTCCAGAGTGGAAATGTACTCTGAAGGAACTTCAGAAAGTTTGCTTAAGATTTCTTGAATAACAGAATTGTTATGTTTTATGGATCATTTTTGTGACACCATAAGTAAAAAGAGTGTCATTGTAGATGTCTGTGATAGCATTGCCAAATGTAGATTTTTAGCACTAAATCTAGTCTTCTGTCATGACGAGATACTTTTTCAGTTTTTGAGGAGGAAAAAATGAAGTTGTGCAAGTATTTTTAATCATCTTTAAACAACCTCTAGTCAGTGTTCAGATCACCTAATACAATGATATCAGACTTCATATTAAAAATAAACCAATGCAAGATCTCTCTAGAAATTTAAGACTTGGAGTTAGGAGGAACAAGGATACAGGAGAAAAAGAAATCTGTCTACATAACTGGTGATTTACCTAACAGGTATATTGCAAGTGAGATTAGGATACTGAAAAGAGCAATGTCACCTGCCCCTTTATGTCATATAATGCCTTTCTGAGTCATGCCTGAGACAAATTTCAAATACAGCAATTTCAGGAAGGTGAATTGTGATCCAGCCCAGTAAGTGATGTAGCTTTTTTCTTTATGCTTCTTGCCACAATATGTACTAGCTTAAAGCTGTGATATTGGTCAGATATTTTCAGTAGGGTTTGCCAGGAGATACATGACACGTTACTTCTCCTTTGGGCTTGAGCACTGTTATACTAGAAATTAATTAACATCAGTGATACTTAGCATGTGCTATAAGTAGAATTTCAGCCTGATTTTGACATTGTACTATTTCAAGCATTGGAGATTAGAGATTGTCAGAATATGTTATGATATATATAAAAGTTATTGACCAGATGTATGCAAACAACTAAATGGTTAATGGTCTATATTAGATAGGCTGAGGAGACTGCATTATTTGACTGGCTATTAAATAGTAGACACTGACTGGCTATTTAGATAAGAGGAATTATCTAAATCAATATACCATACTAGCTTAGGGGGAGAGAGGTCTTCGGACAAATGGAATGAAAGAGCCATCTATACTTCCTTACCTTCATATGGAGAATGGCTGAGGCAGGTAGAATGTAAAAACCCAGGTTTCCAAACCTTAATGTAAAGAGGCACCTAAGATCTGGAGAGCATATATAGTGTCCAGCAGATCTGGCTATTAGTGGACAGTGTTATGGTCCAGTGCTGTGTGTGACGTGTGAGAAATGCAGGATGCAAATGAAATGTTTGTAAGTGAAGATTATCTATCCAAGAATGGCCCAGAGATCACAGTGAGACAGGAAGTGTTGCTGATATGAAAGCAGTCTGTTCTACAGAGATCACAGTGAGACAGGAAGGGTTGTCGATGTGAAAGCAGTCTGTTCTACAGAGATCACAGTGAGACAGGAAGGGTTGTCGATGTGAAAGCAGTCTGTTCTACAGAGATCACAGTGAGACAGGAAGGGTTGTCGATGTGAAAGCAGTCTGTTCTACAGAGATCACAGTGAGACAGGAAGGGTTGCCGATGTGAAAGCAGTCTGTTCTACAGAGATCACAGTGAGACAGGAAGCGTTGCCGATGTCAAAGCAGTCTGTTCTACAGAGATCACATTGAGACAGGAAGGGTTGTCGATGTGAAAGCAGTCTGTTCTACAGAGATCACAGTGAGACAGGAAGGGTTGTCGATGTGAAAGCAGTCTGTTCTACAGAGATCACAGTGAGACAGGAAGCGTTGCCGATGTCAAAGCAGTCTGTTCTACAGAGATCACAGTGAGACAGGAAGGGTTGTCGATGTGAAAGCAGTCTGTTCTACAGAGATCACAGTGAGACAGGAAGGGTTGCCGATGTCAAAGCAGTCTGTTCTACAGAGATCACAGTGAGACAGGAAGGGTTGTCGATGTGAAAGCAGTCTGTTCTACAGAGATCACAGTGAGACAGGAAGGGTTGTCGATGTCAAAGCAGTCTGTTCTACAGAGATCACAGTGAGACAGGAAGGGTTGCCGATGTCAAAGCAGTCTGTTCTACAGAGATCACAGTGAGACAGGAAGGGTTGTCGATGTGAAAGCAGTCTGTTCTACAGAGATCACAGTGAGACAGGAAGGGTTGTCGATGTGAAAGCAGTCTGTTCTACAGAGATCACAGTGAGACAGGAAGGGTTGCCGATGTCAAAGCAGTCTGTTCTACAGAGATCACAGTGAGACAGGAAGGGTTGTCGATGTCAAAGCAGTCTGTTCTACAGAGATCACAGTGAGACAGGAAGCGTTGCCGATGTCAAAGCAGTCTGTTCTACAGAGATCACAGTGAGACAGGAAGCGTTGCCGATGTCAAAGCAGTCTGTTCTACAGAGATCACAGTGAGACAGGAAGGGTTGTCGATGTGAAAGCAGTCTGTTCTACAGAGATCACAGTGAGACAGGAAGGGTTGTCGATGTGAAAGCAGTCTGTTCCATGAAAGATGATGACTAATATATTTCTTACACAGAGGTAATGTTGTTTTATATACAATTTTGGAAGAGTTTACTGGTGATGTTTTGGAGTATTTTGTAGTACACCTTGTTCAGCTTTAATTTCTGTTGCTTACATTTTCTGCACTCACTGTAGCAATCCAGTTAATGCCAGAATTTTTTTAGAAAAGATTTAAATGGAGACTCTAGATATATTGCCCCACATGATCCAGGAATTTCTTAAAAACTGAAATTCTGTAGACTGAATGGTTCATGGAATGTAAGGATTACAGAAAATAGTTCACAGTATGCAGTTTAACATGGTTGTGGAGAAGGGGATTTGAAAATCAAATCCATTAGTTTCTGATGTTGAGTCTCATTGCTATTCTGCAACCCTCTGAGCTGAAGACATGAATGGCAGTTAGTTATACAGATGGATTTGACATCATCTATTTATTTCAAATGTACATCCATCCACATTTCCATGGAAATCAGCCATGCTACACTACCAGCAGACAGACAGTATGAAGCATGAATGAATGAAATTCATGTTATATACATGCACAAAGCAGAATATTGCATTTTGGTCCATTATCTACAGAGTGCCTTCTGTGGAAGGTTGGGCACCGGGCTGGCAACTCAACACTGTAAAACTCCACTGCCAATCATGAGCAGACAGATGATCCGCTGTGACAAACCCTGACTGGGAAAAGCCGAACGAAGAAGAAGAAGGTCCATTATCTACAGACAGAATTTAAACACAGAACAAAATAATTTTTCACAACTCTCAACTTGAAAATTATTACTAATTGTACTGGACTGCTGCCTCAGAAATTTAACACTCAGAAAACATTGAAATCTGTGGCCTTCTGCATATGGCAGGCATCCCATTCCTACCGTTAAGGTAACACAGTGCCATTTTATTTTCCACTAACCAAAACTGAGATTGTGAAAATTAAAAAAAAAAAAACAGAAAGAGATGTTTTTACATAATACTCTTTCCTTTTCTTCGTGTTTGTGTGATCTTGGAGTTAATGCATATTATATATAAGTAGCATGGTTTGTAGATGTGGAGGAACATTTCTACATGGGCTTGCCTCCTGCTAAAATGCTTACATAGATGTTTTAGGTTGTTACATTTTTAAGTAATCAGACACTTATAAAACTCAGAACAACTTAATAACAAAGTCTGAACCCCCACAAATCTTTCTTTAATTCATAAACACTTCAGTACTTTCATCCTTGGTGTCCTGGAACTTCATCACAACAAAGTAACAAATTAAAAACATTATTAATAACAGTTTGCCCCATCACATGACTCATTTCACCCAATCATATTAAAAACCAAATTACATAGTATGTTTTGTTGAAATGATGTGATGTTCATCTTTCTTACCCCAACATATAAATATATAATTACTGGCTATACATACAACTAAATTCCTTTCAAATAAAGCAAATTAATGTCAGTCAGTTGTATTAGATGTAATAATATCAAATGTTAAAGGATTTAATTTTCAGCACACTACTAAGGGATACTGCATCATTTAGCCCATTTACTCTTGTGGCATTTGCTCTGATTTGCCACTGTAATCCTTTCATTTCTAACTTCACTTTCCATGCCCCCCCCCTCATATCCCTCTTAATATTTCCAATATAAAAACATGCAAAATCATGATCTTGATTTTCTTGATATGTTTGTATAAAGCATTCTATTCATATTTCCATTTTGTACCATACAAATGTTCAGACGTGCTATCTCTTATGGTACTCTCTGGTTTTCCTATATAAAAACTTGTACATTTTTTACATTGAGCAACACAGACTACTGTTCTTTTTGTGGCACAATTGCTGTAAGTTGTATTTTTAATCAATCCATATCCACTTATTCTTGTATTCTTCCCTTTCTTGGTATATGGGCATTGCATACAACTTCCATAGTTGAATGTTGTTGTTCCTGTCCTTCCTATAATGTTTTTAAAACAATGGCATTTTTTGTATACAAATTGTGGTCAGTTTCCAATGTTTGTACCTGCTCTTCTTTTACCTTAACAATATGCCAATTCCTATCCATGATTTATTTTATCATCTGGGCATCTCTATTATAGGTCATCACCATTGGCTTTCCATAATCTTCTCTTCGCCCTTATACTTTATTTCATTGTCTGTTGCTACCCCCTCCTAAATGGCTTTCTTCCTTTTGTTATATACTTCATCAAAACTATTTTTAAAAGAGGACGTCCAAGATGGTCACACACTGATCAATAGCATAACTTCAGCTCTCCAGTATGAAAACAGAAACTGTGAAAAAGGAGTGCCATTGAAAAAGTTTTTCTGGTAACATTCAGTACTGTCTAGTACATACATAGTCTGGATGCCAGCAAAGAAGAAATTTGGAAACCTGAAAGAAAATCAACCAGAAAAGATGAAGAGAAAACACTGTCTTTGAAGGATTCTGCAGTTGTTCAGCTTCTAGTCATTTAGATTAAAAATAAACCAGCTGTACTCAGAGGTAATTAAAATAAATGAAACATTGAAGGAATGTATAAATTCAAACAACAAAAAGATGGAAAATAGAAGAAGCTTTAACTAGCCATTCAGAAGAAGTGATAAAACTTCAAAAATCAGAGGCTGAAATGAAGAAAAAGCTGGCTTAATATGATGTTTCTTAAAAAGAGCTCTTTATAAAAATAGAGTTAGAAGACAGAGCATGCAAAGAAAACCTGAAATTTTCTGCTGTACTGGAGAAACTGGAAGGAGCAGACTGTGTCAATTTTATGAAAGCACAAATAAGCAAATGGGCTGATGTTCCATGGCAGAATTTAGTAATTGAAAGGCACATTGAATGTACGCTCCAAACCTGGCCATGAGAAAGCAGCCAAGTCCTATATTAGTAGTGGTGCAACCATAATAGCAGAGAGCGTTGATCCTGACAAAACTAAAATTAGAAACACCATAGTGTTTATTGAAAATGTTTATGCACTATATACCAGACAGAAGAGAATCAGATTTATCCCAGCAATCAAGGAATGATGAGAGGCAAGTGTGAGACTCAAACTACTGCATCCAGCTGTCTTCAAAGTCTTTTTTTCTGGAGGATCAAAGTAATTTTTTGACACAAAGCTGGCTAAGGAAGAAATAAAAATTTTATCCAACAAAAAGTGAGTCAGCAAGCAGAAGGACTCTGCTTCTTATTCTTCTGATGGTAAGGTTCATAGAGAAACTTTGGCAGTGAAACCTTTTTCAGTGTTCCAAATGAAAATGCTTGAGAGACAGAAAAAGCACAGGTCCTGACTAGAAGAATCAGCAGAGCCTTGGACTTGAATCAGAGGGCTGGTGTTGGCAGATGGAGATGAACAGGAATAAAGACTATCAACTCTGAAATTACAAGACTATAAAGTATTGCATGTGTTAAAAATACTAAAGTAAACAAGTACTTTTTTAGTTGTAAGAAATATATAGTTTACAACATAGCAAGAGAAAAATGCTGGACAAAAGTGAGTTTAATGTTCATATGATGTGATCCTGGTCTGCTCTGGTGAAGGTGGAGTGGAAAAGTGCACTGATTTTATTATGTGCAGAATTAGGATATTTCCTCTTATTATTGTACAAAGATGCATGTCTAGATTACTACCTTTGGCTTAAGTTGTAAACAGGTGTTTTGTAAGCTTGTATGCTTTAAAATAAGACAAAATTATGAAAGCCATGAAAATTCTAAGCTTCTTACAACTGCAAAAATATTAACTTGCTTGTTTTCACTGACAAACGTTCAATGGAGTCAAGATATCTACAGGCAAGGGCTCTTGTGCATTCTTTTCTGAGTGAAATTTACAAAGCTACCTACAAGTTCATGTAGTTAATCTTGAGAATCCTGAGTATTTTTGCTGAAGAAAATGCACAATTTAAAAGTACAATGAATGGCAAGTAGTTCAGTGAAAAATAAAATAAGTTTGAAATTATGGGAAGTGAATAAGAGGTAACAATTTCCATAGCAGCCATGATGCTTTAATGCAGTTAACAGAACAATGTAAAATTTAGTTTTATTTAAAGATAGTGCAATTTTTCTTAGGCCTAAAACTTAATGTTTTTGAAAGCATACAACCTGTTTTTATATCTGGGAGGGGAGAAAAATAAAAAAGAACAGACAACAATCAGTGTAAGCAGGAGTATATGCTATTGCATGCACTTCAGCATGAGTAACCTTCATTTTAGGTTAGATAATGCCTGTAGATGCAGCCATCAATTTGAGGAAATCATTCCCTTCAGTAGGGTTAAACTATGTATTTTCAATGTGTTTATATTTTTGTGTGTTTGTTCCAAGTTAATAGGGGATGGAGGTGCTTTGTATTTACTATGTTTGAGGATTTTCATTAAAATGAAAAAGTCTTAAAATGTCACATAGGGTCAAATGGAAATGAAGCAAAACAGCTATACAAAAGATCAGTCTGTCAAACATTAGTATATGCATGTAACACAAAAGCTGGAAATACACATTCAGAAAAAATGTCATGTATAATAAGTGGGAAAAATAGCTTTTTACCATGATGGCTATGCTGTCTATATTATCCTTGAATGTGAATGGCCTTACATGTATAGATCAAAAGGAAGTAGTATTACATTATATTTAAAAATGCAAGGTGAAATAGTAGTGCTGCAGGAGACACATCTGGCAAGAAATGAGTATGTGAATTTGACAAAGAGAGGGTTTCTGAATGGATATTCAGCAGAATATTAGGGACAGAGGAAAATGGGATTAATTATACTAATTGCTATAGGGGCACCATTAGCAATAGATGAGGAGGAAAAAGGACAAAAATGGTAGATTTGTAGTAGTAAATGGTTATTGGGAAGGGATGCATGCATTTATATTCCACCGAAAACTGCTGTTATGGAGCTTAAGGAACTTTTGGTAGAAATAATTAGCTGTCAGCAAGGAATATTATTTATAGGTGGGGCTGGAATTTGATTTACAACAGTGAGAATGTATCATGGGCCCTGGAAGAGACAATATATCAAAAGAGGTAGATTTCTGAATAAATATATGGAAATATTTATGAAAATATTTAGTATAGAAGATGCAAATTCAGTAGTAGGAACTTGGGCAGAATTTATGTATACAATAACTGGGCTAGACTATACAGAAATTATGTTTCACAGGAACATGCATTTAATTGAAAGGTTTGACATACATCCGATAACTAATTCTGGTCATGCACCAATAAATACTAAGATAAAAATGTGGGGGTAATGAAGTAAAAATAAGACACAGACTCTTTCCCACCTACCAGTTCAAAATAAAGGAATTTAAGGAATGGGTAGTGGAAATCATTCAAGAGATATTAGGGAAAAAATATAAAATATAATCAGAAGTTATACCTAGTGTCAGAGATAAAATTAAAATGTAGTTTAAAATAGGGTCAAAATAAAAAAGAATGTGAGATATGGTTAAAATGTAATAGAAATTGCTTAGAGGGGCTGACAAAGGTTGAAGTATTGCACTATAAAGAACTCTCACAGAACAAGAGGAGAAGCAAATGCAGAGTGCTAAAGAGAAAATAAGGGAGTATCTGGATAATGTGCATGAGTTTAGAAAGATTGCAGTTAAGCAAATATTTTTTGATAATTCCAAAGCACAAAAACTTTTAGCACAATGACTTAGGCAACATAACATAGAAAGGATGGTCACCAAACTTAGGGAACCTATAATAATAAAAATAAGCCAAAATCCTGTAGACATTGTATACATATTCCACAAATTAAGAAAAGTGTGGAAATCAGGAAAGAGTACAAATTGAAGTATTTATGGAAGACTTAATTATGCCAAGGTTAGAGGCAGATGAGGCTCAACAACTAACAGTTAAGATAGGCGGTAATGAGAGAAAAACAGGCATGTATAATTCATCTTCAGGAAAGTTTCCAGGAACAGATGGTATTCCTGTAGAAGTCTGGAAATTAGGAGGGAAGAAAATGATAAAAGAGCTGGGAACATTTTATTAATATTTTAAAAGGAGAAGAAGCACCAACATCTTGGAAGAAAGCTGTAGTGGCTGTGTTATATAAAGATGGAAACCCCCTTTAGACACAGCTTCATGTAGACCCATTTCAATGTTTAACCACAATGATAAAGTGTTTATGTCTATACTAGCTAAAAGAATGGCAAAGGTGTTTTCAAAATTGATAGAAATCAGTCACTGTGGTTTTGTGGAGGGGAGGTAAATATTTGACAACATTAATAGAACAACAATGATCCATAGGGAAACAGAATATAAGAAAAAAAAACTTTAGTTGGTGGGTCTTGATGCAGAGAAATCATTTGACAGAGTAAGGTGGGATTTTATGACTAGGGCATTTGCATTCCCTGATATAATAATAAGGGTAACTAGAAGGATATATATAAAGGATCAGAGACAAAAATTAAAGTGAGAGGTTTCCTCTCAGATAAGCTGTGTTCAAACAGAGGAAACAGGCATGGGGGTTCTCTTCTCCCTTTATTTGCTTTGTATTTCGAGCGATTGGCAAAGAAAATAAGGGGCTAAAAAATACAAGGATATAACTGGTATGGTGATGAAGAAAAGCTGGCTCTATTTACATATGATATTACTTTGTACCGGATAAATCCAGAAAAGGACATCTCAGTGTTGTGGAACATTTTCAAGTCTTTTCTGGGTATAAAATTAATGAAGATAAAACAGAGGTTATAGCTGTAAATTACGTACCCAACATGAATTGGTTCAACAATACCCATATTTATGGGGTCATGACAAGATGAAGTACTTAGGAGTTTGTATTAAAAATGCTTCTGTTATGGCAGCTAAGTATATGTGGAAAGAGGCTAAACAAAAGATAAACAAATATTGAGAAACTGGAAACTCTTATTTATGGATATGGATAGTAAGATACAATCAGTGAAAATGTTTTAGTCCTTTTATCTTGTATATTGGCCAGACATACTTTAATTAACCCAAGGAGATGTTATGGGCAATAAATAGTAAATAATTGAATAATGTATCTGGGAAGCAAAGAAGGCAAGAGTTAAGTGGGATAAATTGATCCTTTCATTAGAACAAGGTGGTTTAGGTTTACCAGATTTGAAAGGATATTGTAGAACTACATAATTAAGGCTCACATACAGAACACAAGCAGAAGACTATGATTCAAAAAGTAAAGGGATGATGATGGGAAGTTCAAGAAATAGTGAGAGTTGGATTTTGGAGATAGATCCTTAATGAGAATAATAATCATACAGTATATTATATTCATAAGGTAGCAGAAGGTATTTTAAGAACTAAGCTAATATGAGAATGGAGAAAGGAGATTTGCTAGTAGGAATGACTGCAAGTAGGGGTACAGAAAATAGGTAAGAGGAGGCTGATATTTACTGGACAAACCTGGCAAAGGAACTGTAACTCAAGCATGAAAGATAGCAGAGTGGGATGAGGCCAAGGAGACATTTGGATTGCAGGGTACAGATAGTCTTCCCTACCAGGACTCAATCTCAGAGTATAGGCAAAGAGAAAGGGATGCGGAATTTTAAGTGAAAAACACACTCTGTTACGGTTTTCAATTGAATATAGAATAGAAGCAGTTGTTAAAAGGGTGATAATTAGTAGAGCATATAAAATATTACAAAATAACTATAAGAATCAATCAGGGGATGTTAGAAAAGATTGGGAATAGAGACTGGAAAAGCAATTTACAAGAAAACAATGGGAAGACATACGTATGGCTCCTAAGTATGCAACCAAGGCAGAAGGGATAAGGATCTTTGTAAGACTTTGCATGTGTATTTATATACCACTAGCAAACTTCAAATAATTTTTCCTCAGGTAGATAGCTAGATAGCACATTTTGTAGATGTGATAGAGAAGAAAAAGATAACTGGGAATGCATGTTTTGGGAGTCTAATGAGTTGGCAGATTTAAAGAATTCCCTGCAGAGTGATCTATCAGAAATATTGGGTAAGGAAATGGCTGTAAGTAAGGAAATGAATCATTTGAGCTGGGATACATGATCTGAATTGCCTAGAAATAGTAAGGCCTTATTAAGTTTAATTATTTTGACTTGCCAAAATAGCAATTAGTAGAAAATGGAAATCAATGTCTACACCACCTGTATCTGAGATGTTGACTATTATAAAAGAGATAAAAAAAACTGGAAGAGGGATCTTTAGAAAAGTGAAGGAACAAATTACATAGACGTAAATGGAAATTGTGGGAACAATACATGTATAATAATGTTCAGGAGGAAGAGAAAGAGTGCGGTTTAAGGGAAGGCAGGAATTCAGGAATATTTTGTAACATTGGAATGGTGACAGTGGCAAAGAAAAAATAAATTATGCATATTGTAATTAAATGGAAAAAAAATTTTCTTTTGTTTTCTGTTAATGCATTTTTGCCTGTGTCATAAGTGGTTATTTAATAAAGGTGTTTAAATATATATTGTAAATCCCTGTATAACCCCTTCTTTTTAATTTTTTCACTTTCCTCAGTGAATGTTTTGAGGGGTGAAACCACCCCTGCTTTTCTCACTGAATCCCCCTTAACCAAGACTATTTTTCTGGAATCTAGGGTGACAACTGTTGAAGTGTAAAAATATATTAGAATAGGTGGACTTACTGAAAATGTGTGATTTAAAGGTTTTGTTAATTTGATCCTTCTTAATTTACACATCAAGGTAACACATATTAACATGTAAATATTCCAGGGTGAATCTAAGAAACTCAGTGGTATTATTAATGTAGCTGAAAATTTCATTAAGTCTTATTTCCATATCTAACCAAAAGATGCATATGCCATTCACAAATTGACCATATCACTTTCAAGCAACCTGAAATACAGATTTTCCCAATAAGCCATGACAATATTGTCAAAAATAGGGGCAGATGTCTCCCACCATAGTTAGTCCTGTTTTTTTTTTCTTGAAATGAACTCCCTTCAAAATTAAATAAAATGATTATACACTCCATTAGTTCTAGAACCACATTAATGGTTCCACTATTGAGAGTACTATATTCACATAAATAATCATAAAGCCATCCCATTCCATATCAATGTGAAATAACCAAAAAAGATCCTTGACATTGATAGTTACAAATATTATAGTGTCATCATATTTATCAGATGTCAGTTTTTTAAGAAAATCCCATGAATCCTTAAACAAATATTTCTACCTTTCCATGATCCCTTTTAACTTAAAGACCACATATTTTGCCATACCATATGTCTTGGAGTATTTTGCATTTACTGTTGGATGTGGGGGGTTATAATATTTTTATGTATTTTAGGGATTACGAATATAGTGGGGATCTAAGGATTTTACACCTTCAAATAGTTGTGTTCCTCAATAATTATTTGTTTCTGCATTAATAAGCCATGCAGTATACTGTCTATTCTGAAATATATTCAACTGGTTCCTTGAAACTTCTTCATAAACATCATCATCATATAATATGCTCTTCATTTTACTAACAAAATCATTGGTGTTCATAATTAGCAACTGTCCTCCTTTATCCAGTTTCATAAGCCTGAATTCTTTATTGTTGCAGATACTCTTCAAACATTCACTATCCTTTTGGTTCAAATTATATTTTATTTGTATTTATTTTATTTTAGTTTGTTTACCAGGGTAGTACACTAATCACTATAGACCATTTGCTGCTCTGTCCAGGTGAAGAGCACAAACACATAGTAATCAGAGAAAGTAAATAATCCCATAGACAACTGATACCATATGTAAATAATTTTAGCTGAGTAGACAATCAAGTGTGAATTAATTTTACTTGCAAATATGAAAGGGAAGCAGCAGCTGAGAACAGAGGATCAAAGTAGAAGTGATGCAAGTGAGGAAGGAGTTAGGTTATTTGTCCAGTTGAAAAGCACATGAAGTCAGATTTTTGATGAAGGTGTCTTTTGAGTTGAGCTCTGAAGGTGTGGAAAGGGCAAACTTCTTCAAAGTGAAAGGGGAGAGATTGCCAGAGTCTGGGTGCAGGAATGGAGAAGGAATGGTCAGTACAGTGCAGTTTAGTTTAGGATATCTGGAGTGAGGTAGTTAACTGGAAGAGGTTGCAGATGTTATAGGGGTAGTTTTATTATGGAGTTTGGCAACAAGAAGTATAAAGGCACCTGGTTGAAGTAGTTTGAAAATAAGAGACCCTAAGAGTAGCTCAAATCTGTAGGAGACTGGTAGCCATTTGGCTTTGGAGAGGGTGACACATTGCTGTTCCTGAGGGGAGGTATTGGAAATGAATTGACAGATTTGCTTTTCAATGGACTGTAGAGTGATGAGTTTTTCACAGGCTGTGGTTGTGATGGAGAGCCCATATTCACACTGAGCAAGGACGACTCATTTGCCTATTGCAGCTGTAGCTGGTCTGGAGAGAAAGGGACATATTTTCCACGACCAGAATAAAAGAGAACTGATCTTTTTCCTGGTGTTTTCAATTTGGTTACATGACTGGTCTAGCCATAAACCTAAGTATTTAAAGGATGTGGTTGTTTCTGTGGGTAACTGTTGAGATCTGTGATGCTGGGATATTTATGAGTCTCTTTCACCTTTTGTGAGGTTCTAAATATCATTTTTGTTTTAGAGGAGTTTAGGAGTAGCATATGGTTGTCTAGCCACTGATTAAGGGAGTGAAGATCTTATACTTAATGTAGTGAGTATTATCAAGTAAAAATTGTCTAATGTCATATTCACATATTTTTTCAAATAGTAAAATCATAAGGTGTAAAGGTAAATTAAAAGTACTAGGTCTTCTAAGACCTTCAAATGTCATCCACCCATTGCTCTCACTATTAGCAAAAAGTATATTGAAATTTAATTTTCTGGAATAATATTTTAAAATTCAATGGTGTCTTCACCAGGCTAGCTTGCCTGGTGACTCCATGATTGTTATTAATTTGCTGTAAAACCCAAAGACTGCTGCAAAAACAGGTTAATGCCTCTCTTCAATGATAAATCCAATAAAATCAATCAAAGTGTATGCTGAAAGTGAGGCAATGGTGGTTCCTAGTACATCCAGACAACGATAGATCAGTCCATATAAAAACAATTTTATTATATTATAAAAGACAGATAAGCGCTTTCACTACATGAGCTTCATCAGATCTATGGCAAAAACACTGAGAGCCAGGGTATGGCCACGTTTAAAATCATTAATGTCCCTTGTTGCCTTATGTCTCTTCTGTTGCAAAAGCTTTCTCTCAAAAGCAGACACACCATCCAATAAGTTCTCAAATAACGGTTGCACCAGTTTAAAAGGAAAGTCTCTAAAGAGAGATTTCTGTTTACTGTCAATACTCTCTGCTAATGCTGCTTCCTGTGGTTTAAAAAAGTCTATAAGCAGCTGTAAATATTTTCGGCTTACCTCTATGTTCAACAGCTGCCATCTCGCAAGTAAGTCCGGATATTCTCTGCCTTGACTCGGCATAATGAAAACCCTCAGCCCACGTGGAATGATTTCCGGTCTAAACAAAACTGGAAATGCAGCCTTTGAGTTTGCAGGCGTTTTAATTTCATAAACGCCTTTTGCGTGATAGAATGAGAGAGCATATATACCACATTAGGAAAGGCACAAAAAGCAATGCCTTAGCCAAACATGTTACTTTGTTTGGAGAAGGACATACTTTCTCATTTAAGGTTTTACAAGTTATAACACCAAATAAGAGGGGAGGTGATGCTGTGAACTACACTGAGAGTAAGGAATGAGAATGGATAATTTTATTGAGAGCTGATTCTGGATCAGGTCTTAAAGAACGAGCTTCAATAAAACCCAGATTGAAGCAACATAGGAATATAAAGTGAACTGAAATATTATTATGTATATTTTCATGTGTATTTTTGATTTCAGTATGTAAGTATTTGTATTTATAGATATGTTTGATTAATTATGTTTTTACATATGAATGTATGTAGTCCATATTTATTTATTTATATATTTGTTTGTGTGAGAATTCATTTTTATACGCATGACAATATCAGTGTTGCTTTAAGGCTTGATTAGACCTCTCATTAGATAGGTTGATTCATCAATTAATACTGTTCTTATACCCTGGCTCTCAGTGTTTTTGTCATAGATCTGATGAAGCTCATGTAGTGAAAGCGCTTATCTGTCTTTTATAATATAATAAAATTGTTTTTATATGGACTGATCTGTCGTTGTCTGGATGTACTAGGAACCACCATTGCCTCACTTTCAGCATACACTTTGATTAATTTGCTGTATTTGAACTTTATTTTGGTTATATGTACAGCCAGTAATTGTATATATTTATATTTTTGGGTAGGAAAGATGTACATCACATAATTTGTCAAAACATACTATCTGATTAGGTAGGTTTTTAATATGGTTAGATGGAATTAGTCATATGAATGGGCAAAGTGTGTTTAATGACATTTTAATGTGCTAATTTATAATGATGAAGTCTCAGGACATTGGGGACAAAAGTGTTCAATTGTTCATGAATTAAAGGAAAGTTTGCTGTGTTCCTGCCTTTGTTAGTAAGTTGTTCAGTGTTTTTTTTTTCTCTTTTTTCCTTTTTATTGCTCCAGTCACTTAAAAAATGGAGATTTTCATATGCAAGCTATTTCCTGGGGATATAATTGGAAGAATTTTTGGTGAATGTCGCCTTCAGCAGGCAGACTGAGATGTGTAGGGAAATAAAAAGCCATACCAGAGTAATTTGCCCTGGATCCATCTTTGAATTGGTGCTGTCAGTAAAGAAAATCTCTTAGTTTAGTCAAACGGTAGAAAATATAGTGTTAATTAAAACACACAGCTTGAAAACTATTATTAAGTCCTACTTAATATATGACTTGTAAGAAATTTCTGGTATTTCCTCTATTGTTTATTAAAAAAGAAAATAGTTATTTTTTAATGCTACACTTCAGTATATTTAGTGAAACAAGTACTACAGATATAAACATTTAAAGTGAAAAGAAATAGTTCAAAGTGTAGAAGTAATTTGTCAGATTTAAATGTGTCCTGAAGAAAGCACAGTTCTTAAACGTGTGAATGTGAATGTCTGTCACTTTGTATTCAAAGTAGTTAATGTAAATTTAGCTTTCAAAATTTGCAATGTAAAAAGTTAATTTACTTTGTAAGACGAAGCATAAACATAATTTTTTGTAAGGGGAAGCTGCAGTTCCTTGCACCCCATATGAGGGGGCTGTAACTCACATCCCTAGAAAGTAAATACCCTAACAGCAAATTAGAATTATTTTATAAAGAGTACTTGATTTGTCTGAAAGTGCCCTGTGTTTTTTTCATTGTGCTGTTTTCTCTTCTTGAGTCAGTACATCATGCGACTGTTTTATTGGGTTATTCTAATTAGTTAATTGTGATCCTATCATTTGTTTTTTTATATGAATTTCTTTGCATCTGATATTTGTTAAAATTTGTTTGCTTGATTGCATTTATTAACTAGATAAATGAACTGGTAAATGGATCTTTTTCAGCCACAAATCAGGAAACTTAAAATGTATATATACGTATTTAAATGCATGTCTTACATTCAGAGGTAAACATAATCTTTACAAACATGTTTCCAATTCAGATGCACTGTTCCTGAAAGTTGACAGTTGACAGTCTATATCTAAATTTTTGTGCCAGTGAAGTAGGGTGAAATATTTTTTTATTTTTATTTTTTGGTAAGTCAGTGGTTATTGATCTCACTGTCTTGCCAGCCTTTGTAATCATGATGTCATCTGAATACATAATGCAGTTAACAGGAGGAAAATCATATTATAGGAAAACAACATTGGGGAAACTTCTGTGTATATTGTACTGGTTTCAGTATACATATTACTGGCCATTACTCTGAAGGTTCATTTAGTAATATAGTTTTTAAACCATACTATTACATAATTAGAGAAACCTAATAGAAGATAAATAGTCCAGTAACATATTATGATTAATACTATATAATACTATTTCAAAGGTAAATAGGCCCTTATCCATATTATTATATATTTGATTTATTAATATATTGATAGATAAATAGTTGCCAATGTACTTTTTTGGTCTGAAACCATGCTGCCTGTCTCTGATTATGTTATATTTGGATATGTATTTAATAAGTTGTCTGTAGATGAGTTTTTCTAGGATTTTGATGATGCCATAATAGGGAAATGGTATTTTGCTGTTTTGGAATGATTATTGATTTAGAAAAAAAATCCAAAACCTGGAAACGTTGAGGTAACATGCAGCATTTATTCCAAACAGGAAAAGAATCACAAAGCTTTCAGGATCAACACTGATGAAGGGTTGATCTCAAAAGATTTCTGATTATTTTCCTGTTTGGAATAAATGCTGCATTTTCCCTCAACATTTCCAGGTTTTGGATTTTTTTACTACTATTTTGTATTTTATATCCTGCCTGATTTACCTAGTTCTTGTTTCTTAGGGATGATGGTCATGTCATGATTTTGTGATAGTTTCCAAAAGGCTTCTAATTTATTTCTTGTTTCCTGTAAGGAACTAGTATCTCCAGACTTTGAACACTATCTGACTGTGACTGTACTTAACAAAGTTAGTGTGCTTTGAACACTTAGGGCAAACGTGATGTTGTACAAGTACTGCAGTATATTGCCCATTGATTTGGGGTGACTCACTGGTTTCTGATCCATACTGAAGAGAATATGCTCAAAAACACTTAAATGTTTTATTGAACTAAAGTCTAGGTACTTATGGGTATTTTGGCTGAGCTTGAAGCGTCATACAAGAAAAGCAGATATATATATATAGTCACATAGAGTGTTTCTGATATTATCATCTGCTAGCATGTTATCTTTACCAGAAATAAATACCCCGACAAGTAGACTTCACTGCCTGTGTCATTGATGGTTCTGGTATGTTCCTAAATAACAGTCTATGTCATAAAACTACTGGCTTAGAATACTAGATGACATGACACTTCCACTTGTACTGGTGCTGTGGCACTGAGAGAAAAAGCTCTGACTGTAACCTGGATGATAAGGGATCAGCTAATGACTCAGATGTGGCTCCATTGTAGTACAAGAATAAAGGCCTGACCGTGATCCTTTGACCTGAGTTTTATTAGTAACTAGCATATGGGAGAGTAGTAATCATGAGGCTTATCCTGCCTGTCTGCATTCAAGGAGAGAGGGGTGGGCATGTGCCATGGCATGCTCTGTATAGTGAATCCCCACTGGAAATGGGGGATTGTATGTGGGGAGCTGACTATAGGGGTTGGCAAGGGCCATTGATTGTGTCACATAGAGTGTGAACATACATCATGCAGGCCCATTGCACAGCTTGGATACTGCAGGCATGCATGCAGAGCCAGAAGGTTGGGCAGGGGGATGTTAGGACTGAATGGAAATTCCCAGTACCCTAACAAGTAGAAGAAAGTTCATATTCCTGGTTCACCCAACTTTAGCCCCATGGAATGACTGGATTGTAGGGCTCTTATCCCAGGTAACTAATGGGTACATTAGGCAATTAAAAGGGATATGTTCAAGGATTTGTTAAGGAAATGGGGCAGAAACAATCTAATGCCCCAGATACTGGAAGAGACAAAAGGAAGTTGACAATGAGTGAACAGTTCTGTTTGGCCATCCATAGTGATGACGAAGTCTGTTTGGTGAAACAGTTGCATGGCATGTAGCACAAAGGCTGGTGATATGCGCGTGGTTTTCCTAAGTCACAACCAAATGATAGATTTCACTGTGCGTGTGCAGATGCATACAAATATAGCAACATAATCTTTCAACTGCCACTGATTTCACCTTGTATTTTTAATTAGATACTTGAAAAAATGTTTTTTTGGCAAATAACTGTGAATTGCAGTCAGTAAATGATAGACTTTTGAGTTTCAGACTTCACATCCTTCATAAAATGCATGCTAATGCAAAACCTTGTTATTCTAATAACTCTCAAAGTATATTAGAGCAATATTTAAAATCTATCCCTACTTCAGACTATTATCTTCAATTAGTGTTTGATTTTGACCCACATTCTTGAACTGAGATGACAAGAACTATGAATAGCAGAAGGTACAACAAGTCTTTGCTTTGGTGAGTGCATGTGTCAGCCACTGGGTAAGATAGGATAAAAAACAAGGGAAAACCTCACATCTGCCTGGAAGCTGAGATCACTATGACTAGCTCTCACCTCATTGCATGGGATAAATAGATATGATCTTAATTGGGGGGGGGGGGTGATGGTTGTCAGGAATGTGGGTAATAAAAATCATACAGAAAAATAATTTTATTCCAGTACAATGATCAGTTAATAGCAGCATTTCACGTTTTACATTTTATGAAAACTAGTTTGAGTATCATCAGCCATACAAATGTCATGATTTTATTATCAGCTATGTAAATATCATGATCTGAGGGATGTATAAGCAGCGATCTAGAAGAATTTGGTGTTGCCAATTTTGAGTTTGATTAGTAGCCATTCTCTTCTTTCGACAGCATGGAGGAAGGTTAATTAAAATCTTTCCAAAATGACCACCCCACTTGAGTGTTTGGGCGTTCCATGTGTCCTGAACATAATTTTGCAGATGTGCAGTTCCAGAATCACTGGTATGGGATTTCAGCCATGTTTCTATTAACGTTGGCATATCAGCATTATAGAGGGCAGTCAATGGTGATATACCAAAAGTAAACAAAACATGGCGTATCAGCATTGACTGCCATCTACAATGCTGATATGCCAGCACTAACAGAAGCTTGATATAGCAGCATTATAGAGGACAGTCAATGAGTTTGCTAATTGCTAACTCAGTCTAGTTTAGATTGATTATCCCTAAGCCCTCGCTAGCATTTCCAACATGATTTAACAGATCAGTTAGCCCAGGAGGAGGAAAATAGGAATCCGAATTACTGCATGAGCATGGCCTTTGTGATCCAACTGGAAAAGATTTAAAATGGGAATATTTGCTCTTCAGAATCTTCTAGCAGCTATTATTTTCATAGTCCTTAGTTGGAATGGGAGGAAAAAGGAATCTGTAGCATCCTTCATATAGAATATAGTTAGAACCAGAGTCACTATATGGTATGGGTATGCTAAAGCCCTAGTCATGCCAGGCAAGGGAGGCAGAAGTGCTGCTGCAAATGATGTCACATTCTGTATCAAACTAGCAGTCCACACAGGCCAAAAATAATAAGGGCACTTGGCTGACATATGGAGTCTTGGACTCCATTTCCTTATAGTCACTCTGTCCAGCTAATATAGCTGCCTTTATGAACTCACAGCCATGTGGTCTTGCAGTGATCAGTCAGTAAGTGCATTAATATACTTGACTTTACTTCAGATTGTTTCTGCACTGAGTAACAGCAGGGATTTCTTTTCTTAGAAACCTATCAATATGGTATTATGCTACTGGGCTAGGAAGGTGCACCTTCTCCTTTATTAACCAGTCCTTCCATTCTGCTTGCTCAGTTTTGACTTTAATCTTAATGTGCTTCAGTATGAAGCCTCTCCCATTTTAATCCTTGCACTCTCCAGATTACCAGTCAGGACCTGCATAGGAGCTACATCTACAGTCTCTTGAAGGGTCACAATAGACAGTTATTACCAGTGGGAATAAAAAAGCACATATACGTCTTCCAAAACCCATGGGGTTCTGTTGAGACCACCAGCTTGACCTTGCACTTATTGTAGAGGAGTCATTGGTTACTGTGGTTTCTGTTTTTGACAGAGGCAGTGATAATGGTTTCTCTCATGCAGATACCATCCCTACTACCATGTCTTCTTTAAGGGAAACACCTGACTCATGAAGTCTTCTTTGGACTGGCTGGTAATCCCTGTTCCACCACAAGAAAAGAGTCAGGCCATACTTCCTTTTGTATCTTGTCAGATTGAGTAACGCTTATATTGTACAGAAGCACTCAGGCAGTGGGTATTAAGTCCTCCAAAAAAGTAGCTCTTCTGCTCAAATCCTCAAAGCGCAACATTTATTTATTTATTTATTTTTATTCTTGTTGTTTTTATCTATTTGTAAATCAGGTATGTTCACTGAATACAGTTGCCCCTTTTCAGGGGCAACTCAGGAACGCTATATGGTTATGTGACTTGGTCAGAGTCACATAGCAGACAAATGAAGGTAGAAGGAATCAAACCTTGTATTGTGGGCACAAGATGGAGTTCATTAACAGTTTAGATATTTGATTCTCTGTGCTATCTACCAGACTTTATTCATCCCAGGGCAGAATACTCTGTGATTACTTTAGCCCAGAACAGCAACCAGAAACTTTAACACTGTGCCACACTCTTTCCAGACAAACAGCCAAGAAATATGCACAGGTCTTGGAAGCAGTGCAATAGCTGGGGTAAGGCGAGAAGGACTACTGCCCCGGGAGCAAAATGTTGGGCACCTGATCAGCCCATCCTGATTGCCTTTTAATGATATACTGGCTTTTAAAAGCTAGTCTTGAATATGTGGTCAAACCTTAGTCCTGTAGAACTCCTTGTGTGGTCTAAACTTTAGCAACTGTATCAAGCAGTTTACTACAGTTTTAAAAGTAATTTTTTTAAACTAAAACTGCACTGTAGTGTTCCATGTAAGCAGGCTAAAAACTGTAGCATCTATTTGCTACATTTGCAGTAACCAGTTTGCTATAGTTTAAACATATTTTTTTAAGTAAAATATGAGTCCAGTAGCACCCTGTGCAAGCAGGATATAAACTGTAGCAACCAGTTTGCTACAATTTAAAAAGAAAGGTTTTTTTTAACTAAAATGTGAGCACTGAAGCATTCTGTGTAGGCAGGTATAAACTGCAGGAACAGTTTGCTACATTTTAGCAACCAGTTTGCTACAGTTTAAAAGATCTTTTTTTTTTATTAAAATGTGTTAAAAAAGGGTTTGGGCAGGGCACAGAAATGGGACCTGAATGGCTGGGACAGGATGGGTGTGTGTGTCATTTATCTTTCCTCCTGGTCTGCAGGATATGGTGCTTTTCTTAAGCAAGGAGAAATACATTTCTATCCTCATGCTAGGAAGCAGTATTGGTTTGGCACTAGGCCAAAGACCATGGCACCTTATTCATATCACAGTGAATGTGAACATAGTGGCAGATCCTTTTAGTCACAACTGCAGCCCTCTCCCTTTAGGTATTGAATACCCTGAAAATCAACCTACTTACCCCAAGAGGGCATGCTGCTTTCCCAGGCTCTTCTTCTTGTAGCAGATTAAAAGGAACAGCTATTGAATTCCCATTGATTTGACAACTGTTAGCCAAGTAAAAGGAAAAAAGACCAAGGTTCATTCTCATCATTTGCTTTTGTTTAAGTCACTGCAGCCCTGGCTGGGAGACCTTTTAGATCATTATGATGGCTACTCCAGTTAGATGGGAGGGAGGATACCTGGCTACATCACAGGGTTGACTTTTTCATTAAGAAATATTAATCTTGCTGAAACGTTTGCATGGGCTTCACAACTTTTAGAGGCTGTCAATACTGTCTATATATTTTACACTAACTGGACTAATTTGCAGAACGAGACAAGTTCTCTTTGTTGAGAACTACCCTATTCCAAAGCTATCAGTGAATCTGCAGTTCTACCTGACATATGCTGGACACGTGTTTGAGTTGGGATTACACTATTCCATACCATGGCACGTGTCCACCATTTTAATGCATTATAGTCTTGGTAGTGGCAAAACTCAGCGTCAGCACTGACCAGTCAGTCAGTTTTCATGGGGTTGCTAAAGCTTCATTCTCCTTTGAAAACCTTGTCTTCTTTCAACGTTTTCCATTAAAAAAAAACTGTCTTCTTTCAGACTTGAACTTTGTGATTGACAGACTCACTTATCCCCACTTTTTTGCCATATGTTTAATGGGCATCAAGTTTGTTCTTGGAAGCCTTTGTCTCTGTTGACTATCAAATGTTCTAGACAAATTCTGCAGCTTCATGCCCTTATTGGTACTTTATAAGAAATACTCGGCATTCAGTCTATAGACTGTTATACACAGCTAGCCAATAACCATACAGTGACCAAAAGTGAGACTCAAAACCTGCACCTTGTGTCTGTGAGGAAAATGCCATAACTATTATGACAAATCCCTTTGTAAAGATGGGCAGAGTTCATCTTTCTCAAGGACCAAACTTCTTTCAGGATTAACCCTAGTTTCTTTCCTGAAGTGATTTCAAAGCTTACAAGGCTGTTCAGCCATGGTGCTAGAAAGTTATTAATAAAGCATTTTTTATTAATACATATCACTTAAAGAAATTGTCTTTCAGTAAATCCATCTGACTGTTATTTTTTTTCTCCTATAGCAAACTTCATGGAAGGAAATGCTGTTCATTCCTTAGATGGAAGCCAATGTTCAGATTGTGTGTGAAAAGTGTGGCTGAGCTACTGGCTAAGCAGCACTTGGCAATAGCCAAAAAGATGCTTTCTAAACCATACTGCTGAATGCTTTGTTTTCCAGTGTCATGCAGACAACCATCCATTAGCCAGTCTGGTTAGGGATCAGAAGGTTTTCTCTGTGTGGTGCCATTTTCAGCAACATGGTACAGCCACTTCATTACTTATGCACTCTTTTGGCAATCATTCTTTTTTAGATCTCCATTACAAAAGATGAAAAAGTTCAGTTTCCCTTCACACTTGAGTCCTACACAAGCCAACCTTCTGAATATTGTTTCTTTGGCTTCTTAATCTCCACCCTAATTTGTGAGGTGTTAGTCATTATTTCAATTCATCTTTGTGGTACATGCTTATTCCCTTCCCTCTGTCCTCCTATTAAAGGCAGTCAGGAATGCTCTTTACCATGTATGTACAACAATTTTATTGTTTTATCTTTGTTTAGTGTTCATCTTTCAAGTGCAGATGAATCATGTTCCATGGGGCCAGGTTCACTGTTCTAGCACAATGGAGCAATATTGCAACATGTCACTCTGGCGTATTCATGCCATGAGAATCAAGGGTGGAGACTTTGAAGAGCTATGTCAAATGAGGGCTGCTGAGAAGGTTAGCTCAGCTGATATCCATGGCAAAGCACCCTTTCAAAAATCCGTTTAGATGGCAAGTACATACAGCTCTGTCATGTATAGATTCTAAAGCAAAATGTCTTGTTTAATACATATGGTAAGAACAGACAACCTTGACATGAACTCAGAAGTGAGTAATATAAAAATATGTGCCTTTTGAAACAGGAGCAAGGTATGATACAAGGGTAGCTTACACCATCGCAGTAAAGATTAATAGAGTCGGGTGAGCCAGCATTAAAGAGCATGAAGAATGAGAATGCCCTGTCCACATGCCTTAATAAACCTTCTTTTAATACATCTACCTTCCTTGTTTTCTCAAGCTTACTAGCGTCATTTCCATAAAGCAGGTAAGAAAGGTGCAGGGGACACTGGAAATAAGGCTGTTCTAAAGTCTGCAAATAAACGTAGCAGTAAATTCACTGATCAGTAGCCTGTAAAATTAGATTGTAACTGCAGCAGTAAATTTGGCAGGTGGCTTTAAGTGCAAAGGTATTGTATGGCTAAAGTCAAGGTAGTTCAAACTTTACAGATTTATTTATTTGTCCAATCATGACGTGTACCAGAGAAAGCAAACTGGCTTCTGGCACCAAATATATTTTTCTGCATAAACTTCTAACCAGAACTCCCTTCCTGTTTAACGCAGTAACATTTCAGATTGCTTAAAGAAAGGTAGTGCCCACCACTGGAAAATAAGGAGTCATACTTACTCTTTGAGAAGTCAAAATAAAATCATACTTCAATGATCTCCCTTTTCATTCACCGTTTGTGAAAAGGCCTTTAGCAAATTAATGACACTTTAAGAACTTGTCTGATGAAGTCACGTTATCAGTAACTAGCACACTTACATCATTGGCATAATTAAGTTTGTTTATAATTTGCTCTCCCCCCTTTTTTTTAAATGGCCTTTGGCAAATTAATGGAATAATTTCCCAAATGAACTCACCTTAATTAATAACTTCCTTTTGTTTAAGAAGAAACTAAAAGCATATCTAAATAAAGAAAACAAGTGTTCCTGCTTTAGACTTACTGGATTGTTACTTTACTATAGTCAGTGATTCTTAAGCACCTTATAATAGTTCTTTAAATTAAATTGCTCTAGAGAATAATTGTCTGGCAAATAACCTTAGCACTTAGCTTTGTTATTGCAGCTCCTGCTTTCTCAGCCTTTGCATACCGTCTTTACCCAATCTTAGTTACTCTTCTCAAACTGCCTCTTTTTTTTTAAATCTGTTTCTATTTCTTCTGTTGTTTTGGTTCTGCATAATGTATTTTTCCTTATATTATGTCATTTATCTTTCTCACTTATGCTTATATAACTGTGCTTTGCTACTAGATGCATTATATATTACAAAATCTTGCCTTATTCTAATATGTGCACCTCTCAGCTAACTTATAGTCTGCCTTTATAGTTATTGTATGTTTTTATGTCCTGAATGTGTTATTTTTGCACACGTTAGAACTCTTATGCTTACCGTGTGCACACTTGCAATTTTTGGTGCCCTTATATAACTATCTTTGCCATCTGGCCAAGGTCATGGCTGAAAAGGGTCCATGAACCAGCCCACCCAGTCATCTAACTAGCAATAAATAAATAATACTGTACTTCAACAAAATAAAAGCACTGAATGTATAGACTGTTGTAGAGGTGACCTCAGCGCTCTCTCCAGCAGCTTGAACACCTGGTTTTCTCTTGTCTCAGACAAGATTGCCTGGATATGGAAGTGAAGGAAACTCTCACTATGTATGAAACCACCTTGAAAAGGAGAGCAGAGTATAAATGAACCTTCAGGAAGATCCGTGACAGTGATACCAGATCAACAACCAGACCAACATCTGCCTATTGCTGCTCAGAGTATGAAGAGGACTGCCATTTCCTGATTGGATTGCATGACCACAGAAGATGCTACTCGAATCAGTCCAATAGAAGTGCAAACCCATGATCCTTTGGGATTGAATGATGCCTACCATTGTAGCGTAATAAATCATATAGAGAGCAGTGTAACAAAATAAAACTGTATCTTAGGGCAAGCTATATGATGCTGCATTTTAATAAATTGTAAGAAACAAGCATCTGCCTTCCAGTAAACAAGGTATTGTACTCTGAGTGATGCACAGAACTGTGGTTTTTAGGTGTATCTATGTTTTTTGTGTTTTACTGAAAAAAAAAACAAGAACCTTTTTAAGCACTTTTAAGGCTTTACTCTTTTGTTTGACTTATCTTTGGAAGGGTGATTGTCATGAAGAGGCCTTAATGTATGTCCTAAGAAATTAACGTTTTATTATAGTTATTTGTATTTGTGTGTGTGTGTGTGTGTGTGTGTGTGTGTGTGTGTGTGTGTGTGTGTGTGTGTGTGTGTGTGTGTGTGTGTTTCTTTGCTTGTTATCAAGGTAAGACTACTGGATAACAAGCAGACATTTGCAGTGGCTACCTAGGAGCCCTGTCTGGTTATGTGACTTGCTCAACCAGTGGTTGATTGTTTCCGGCCTGCTACTATTCAGAATTTTGCACTAAAGAAATGAAAAAAAATTATTTTTTTCTTTCCGCACTTCATAAAGAAGCACTTATTTTCTATTAAACACCATTAAAATAATTTCTGGGAATAAAGTTTTAAACTTTCTTTAGCTTGCCTATTATTTGCATAGACTTGCATGGATGTGAAGATGACTAAATAATTCATTGTGACCTGAGTCACAGAGTCTGTCAGAAGTTTTGGCAAAAAACAAACAAAAAAAAAATGACAGCTGTAACATTTACAATAATGTCAGCTCTTAGATGTGCATCACATCCATTCATTCAAACTGGAATACTGTAAGTGTTTTGTTTTGCCCTTTTACAGGACGCTTGAACAGTGCTGTAGTCTTTAGTCTCATGCCAGATACTCAGCAGTATGCATTTCTGAGCTACTCAGGAGATCCATCCTGTCATTAGGAAAATGAGGAGAATACCTAGATGTGTCCTGTGGGTAGTACCCACAATGCCTAGGCAAACAAAAGCTAGCACTGAAGAAAGATGAAAGGGCCATTGCCTGATTTGTCCCTAGTAATGAAGTCTGACTGATTTCACTTAGGTTTGCATTACAAACCTTTAGCTTTGCTTCCCAGAGCAGCGGAGTGCTATGTACTGTAGCACTGATCATTTTATAACAGTTTGTTAGTGGAACTTGCTGTACTGCTCACATTTTAATACCATACTTAAAGTCAGATTACATGGTGCATTCCAGCTGTTGCAAATCTGCATTTTCTGCAGTCATTTTCATGCTGACGTTATGACAGTACTCCTATCTAGCTTTCTTTCAAGATATGGAATATATAGTCATCAACAGATATTATGCTTAGTAAAAGGATTGCATTGTGTATAAAAAAATAACTTTTAAGAATAATTGAGTTGGACATATTATTCACTGATGTACTTGTGCTGGTATCGCACCTCTGAACTGACCTTTTTGCAAAATGTCCAGATTTTTTTGCCTCTAATTTTTGGTCTGTTCCTCATAAAATATATGGTTTCCTGTCAAATTGTTGAGGACTGGAGTCACTAAATAATAACAGCCATTTACATTTCAAATTTAATATCCTTTAGAAAAAAATTATGCCAATACAAAACATCTTATTCTAGCAGCTTTCTGAGTTTATAAAACTAATAATTAAAATTTGACCCAGATTTTGAGCCTTTGTACCCCCAATATTTTTGGCTTTGTCCAGTTTTCACTTTTTCTGATATTCAGCCCATGTGGAAATAAATTCAGAAAATGTTTATTTGACATTGCTGATCCCCTGTTGTAATTACAGAATATACTTGTCCCAGTACCTTTTCAGAGATGTAGTAAATAAAACCCACTGTGTATCTGTCTTCACAAGTGGCTATATTTTAAATTCTTAAACATATTTGTTAGCACTTCTCATTTATTTCTTACCTTTTCTTTGGCATTAAGACAATGTATTGATATAATGAGTTCTTTCTAAACTATTGGAATTCAATCAATAGCTATTTATAATGAAGCGTTTACATTCACAGATTGTTTTATTTACACTTCTGCTACCATGTGCGAGTACTGGGAATTTAAAACTGCTGCTGTAAGACTTTGGAAAGCTGTCCTGACAATATGTTAATTGAATAAAATCAGATGGTACCATGCTATGTAAATCCAAATTTGATGAAAACAATGTATGTGCACAATTTGATGTTTTCTGAGTATAAAATTAATTTCTGGCTGTATTATAAGCATGCAGTACTCTCATGAAGAGATAAACTGTATGAATAATCATTTATTTTCACTCTATTTTACATCTATATGGTTTTATAAACTTGTGCAAAGTAGGGTAAAGTATATTATCTGCATTAGTTGCATTCACTCTCCTGCTGACTAGAGTATTATTAGAGGAATTATCCCTTTCTTGTCAGTTTCAGACTAAACTCGACCTTTCCAGTGTAGTGTTTGACACATGTGCACCTTGTAGGATTCAGACTAAACTCACCCTTTGTGGTGTAGTGTTTGACATCTGTGCTTTAGTCAGGAACACTCCATGTATGGTGGGACTATACATGGAAGTAATTTTCTAACTCTTTTGGCACTGCTATGCTAGACAGCACTTTGAATTATAAATGGAATGCAGTATTTTTCTTGCATTATGCCAGTGTCCTGCAACAGAGCACAAAACCTTCCTCATACCTTTTTGAACTTTGTCTAATATTAGTGTTAGTGAAGATACTCAGTAACAGTATTAGTAAGGATGCTCAGTAACACTGCTCGTGTTAGGATACTCAGTAACAGCATTAGTGTTAGTAAGGACACTCAGTAACACTGCTCGTGTTAGGATACTCAGTAACAGCATTAGTGTTTTTAAGGGCACTCAGTAACACTGCTAGTGTTAGGATACTCAGTAACAGCATTAGTGTTAGTAAGGATGCTCAGTAACACTGCTTGTGTTAGGCTGCTCAGTAACAGCATTAGTGTTAGTAAGGACGCTCAGTAACACTGTTCATGTTAGGATGCTCAGTAACAACATTAGTGTTAATAAGGATGCTCAGTTACACTGTTCGTGTTAGGATGCTCAGTAACACCATTAGTGTTAGTAAGGGTGCTCAGTAAAACTGCATGTGTTAGGATGCTCAGTAACAGCATTAGTGTTAGTAAGGATGCTCAGTAACACTGCTAGTGTTAGGATGCTCAGTAACAGCATTAATATTAGTAAGGACACTCAGTAACATTGCTCATGTTAGGACACTCAGTAACACTGCTAGTGTTAGGATACTCAGTAACAGCATTAGTGTTAGTAAGGACGCTCAGTAACACTGCTATTGTTAGGATGCTCAGTAACAGCATTAGTGTTAGTAAGGATGCTCAGTAACACTGTTTGTGTTAGAATGCTCAGTAACAGCATTAGTGTTAGTAAGGATGCTCAGTAACACTGTGTTAGGATGCTCAGTAACAGCATTAGTGTTAGTAAGGATGCTCAGTAACACTGCTAGTGCTAGGCTGCTCAGTAACAGCATTAGTGTTAGTAAGGATGCTCAGTAACACTGTGTTAGGATGCTCAGTAACAGCATTAGTGTTAGTAAGGATGCTCAGTAAAACTGTATATGTTAGGATGCTCAGTAACAGCATTAGTGTTAGTAAGGACGCTCAGTAACATCATTAGTGTTAGTAAGGATGCTCAGTAACACTGCTATTGTTAGGATGCTCAGTAACAGCATTAGTGTTAGTAAGGATGCTCAGTAACACTGCTCGTGTTACGATGCTCAGTAACAGCATTAGTGTTAGTAAGGATGCTCAGTAACACTGCTCGTGTTAGGGTGCTCAGTAACAGCATTAGTGTTAGTAAGGATGCTCAGTAACACTGCTAGTGTTAGGATGCTCAGTAACAGCATTAGTGTTGGTAAGGACGCCCAGTAACACCGTTCATGTTAGGATGCTCAGTAACAGCATTAGTGTTAGTAAGGATGCTCAGTTACACTGTTCTTGTTAGGATGCTCAGTAATAGCATTAGTGTTAGTAAGGGTGCTCAGTAAAACTGCATGTGTTAGGATGCTCAGTAACAGCATTAGTGTTAGTAAGGATGCTCAGTAAAACTGCTAGTGCTAGGATGCTCAGTAACAGCATTAGTGTTAGTAAGTAAGCTCAGTAACATTGCTAGTGTTAGGATGCTCAGTAATAGCATTAGTGTTAGTAAGGACATTCAGTAACATTGCTCATGTTAGGACACTCAGTGACACTGCTAGTGTTAGGATACTCAGTAACAGCATTAGTGTTAGTAAGGACGCTCAGTAACACTGCTAGTGTTAGGCTGCTCAGTAACAGCATTAGTGTTAGTAAGGATGCTCAGTAACAGTGTGTTAGGATGCTCAGTAACAGTATTAGTGTTAGTAAGGATGCTCAGTAACACTGCTTGTGTTAGGATGCTCAGTAGCAGCATTAGTGTTAGTAAGGATGCTCAGTAAAACTGCATGTGTTAGGATGCACAGTAACAGCATTAGTGTTAGTAAGGATGCTCAGTAACACTGCTAGTGTTAGGCTGCTCAGTAACAGCATTAGTGTTAGTAAGGATGCTCAGTAACAGTGTGTTAGGATGCTCAGTAACAGCATTAGTGTTAGTAAGGATTCTCAGTAAAACTGCATGTGTTAGGATGCTCAGTAACAGCATTAGTGTTATTAAGGATGCTCAGTAACACTGCTTATGTTAGGATGCTCAGTAACAGCATTAGTGTTAGTAAGGATGCTCACTAACACTGCTCATGTTAGGATGCTCAGTAACAGCATTAGTGTTAGTAAGGATGCTCAGTAACACTGCTTATGTTAGGATGCTCAGTAACAGCATTAGTGTTTCATAGTTTCATAGTTTCATAGTAGTGTACTAGGCTATCTGCCCTGGGGCATTTACAACCCTAGCCAACAATGATGTGGCTTACGCCACCCCGTATTATATAGTTGCGCCTCTCTAGTAGTGACACATGTGGGACCCCATTATTTAGTAAACTATACCTCTGTCTAGTAGTGACACTGAGGTGACTCCCGGGTAAACTTACGATCTCCCATCCATGCATCGAGATTTTTCTTGAACAGTGCCAATGAAGGGCTCTGTCTCACATGAACTGGGATTTTGTTCCAGAGTATGGGCAACCTCTGTGTTATGAATCTATCCCTCCAGCATGTTTTATTCATATTTGTGCAGAGGTTGAAATCTTTAGCTCGCGTGGTTCTGGTGGATCTGGATTTTTTGAGATGGAGCATGTCCATCAGTTCTTGGTTGGACATGGCCCTATATGTTAGGCACAAATCACCTCTGAGCAGGCGGTATGCTACTGAATAGAGCTGGAGTTTCTTTAATCTAGCTGGATAAGGCACATGTTTGAGACCCATGATCCTTTTGGTGAGGTACTTCTGGGGTCTTTCAAGTTGTTGCATGTGCCGGGTGAGATACATCCCAAATGGAGCATTATATTCAATCATGGGCCTGACAAGTGAGGAATATAGAGGTACAATGACCTCCTTTGATCTGGATGAGAATCCCTTCATGATGAGATGGGCAAGGTAGAATGTCTTTCTGACCACTTTGGCAACATGGTTGTCAAAGGAGAGGTCACTATCGACTTGAGTCCCCAGGTCTCTGATTACTTCTTCCGTACTCAGTGGGTTATTGTCTATGTGATAATTTGTGGGTACTTTGTTTTTCCCAAAGGGGATGACTATACATTTTTGGCGTTAAGTTTGAGGCCATGATTCTGGCACCAGTTGTCCGTTTCAGTGAGACCTTTCTGTAGGATGTGTGTCAGCAGGTGAATCAACTATGGCACCCAGTTTGCAGTCATCTGCAAACTTTGTCAGCCATAATCCTCCCATATTTGCTTTCACATCCGAGAAGTAAATGCCGAATAAGAGTGGTCCCAAGACTGAGCCCTGTGGGACACCACTGTGACTGGTTTTGAGTCTGACATGACTCCAGCAATTTTGACCTTATGGGTTCTGTTTTTAGCCAGTTTGCTACCCATCTTGTGACATATGGATTTACATTTAGGCTGCTGAGCTTGTCTATGATGCCAGAGTGTGGTATCGTGTCAAAGGCTTTAGCCAAGTCCAAGTAGGCAGTGTGGACAGCCTTGCCCTCGTCGATGGCACTAGTGACTGTCTCGAAGAAGTCAACCAGGTTTAAGAGGCAGGATCTGCCTTTTACAAAACCGAACTGGGTGGGATCAAGGGTCTGCAGATCTCCAATATCGCCATTTATGAGTTCCATGATGATTCTTTCCATAGCCTTGGGGCCCAGTTTATGTTGGGGTAGTTGAAGTCACCCAATATGATGGCGTTTGGTGTGACATTCATATCCTCCAGTGTTTTCAGGAATGCTTGATGGGATTCCTGGGATTGGGAGGGTGTTCTATAACATGCGACCAGTTGTATGGCAGTTTTGCCTATGGTGAGTAAAACTTGTATGGTTTCTGATGCTTCATGGGTAGCCACCAATCGAGAGGTGTAGGTGTCCTTTATGAAAATGGACACTCCTCCTTTGTGGTTCGGCCTGGAACTTGAGGCCTAAAAGCATGATATGAGGTATAGCCTGGTAGCTGGAGTGCTCTCAGGAGCCTTGAACCAGGTTTCAGTTACTGCACAGACATCGATGTTCTCCATACTGAGAAGTGCTTCGAGTGCCTGCATCTTGAGATTTAGACTTCTGGCGTTGAGCAGCATTACCCTTAATTTTTTCCATTTTTGTTTTTACGGAGGTTGATTTGTCTTTGAGCATTGCCTAAAAAGGCACTATGGGGTGGCAAGAGCCTTGGCCAGTATCCGGAAGCCCAGTGGTGACAGGTGCAAGCCATCCCTTGGCAACGCGGCTTGTCCAGCATGTCATCCCAGGCTGACAGACATTGGATCCCCCTAGAATGACACCAGTGATTAAGCCAATTGTTAAAATTGATCATTTTGTCTTTGTACTGAGGCATCATTCTTGGTGAAGGCAGGATGCTGCTCAGGGTCAGGGTCATACCAGTCTGGGCTACATAATCGGAGAGCTCCTCAATGTCTCTTTTCATGTAGTCCAGGGAGGTACGTCTCAGGTCATTCACACCAGCATGGACAATGACTGCATCATACTTGTACTTGCTTTGGAGTGACCTGAGTGCATGTGTAATGTGACGGATCCTAGCTCCCGATAGGCAGCTCACTGTTACCCTCTCCTTATTCAGCCTGGTAAGTGGAACATCGGTGTGTCTGACTATAGAGTCACCTATTACTAGTGTCTCTGGCATAGTGTTTTGCCTTAGGTGCTGTGATTGTGTGACACACCTGTTGTTTGAGGTATGTGTTGTAGGTGTTATGTTTTTTGGGGGTGTATTTCTGGGTGTCTGCTTTGGAGACCTCTGTTGTTTTGGTAAGTTTTTTATAAGAGCCTCCGAGTATGTCTTTGTGTTCTTATGTGTTTGGTTTGTAGTGGTGGTGGTTTTATGTGTGACCGGTTTTGCTTCGGGTGTGGGTACCTTCTCCTCCTGTCTGGTCTTGCCAGTCCTGAGTTGAGAGAGTTCAGCCTCCAGTCTGGCTATATAGTTGCATCTCTCACAAGTATTTGTGTTAGTAGGAAGGAGGAGAGGGTTGTCTGTGTACATGAGACAATTGTAACATTGTCTTAAGATTCCCAGGTTAACCAGTTGAACAAGAGAGGATGCTAGTGGTGTACCACTCGACATACTAGAATATTATAAGGAGTGCTGTGCCTTTAAGGGAAGTGGGTATTCACAGGGGGTAGTGGATGGCTGTAGTGCTTACTTTAGTATAAGAGTGCTTACTTTATTATAAGAGTGCTTGCTAAGACTAGAAGTCCCGAAAACAGTGCTAATATATACAGCTAAATAGACTGAGTAGAACTTTCTAAGTGAAAAATTGAAGAGCAGACTTGGTGGAGCCAGAAATAGTTTAAACCTGTATAACCACTGCTGCGCTATGCTTAACCGCAAAACGCCTGAGGCGGATTTTTATACAGGGAACTTGAAAAGAGCTAGAAATGGTCCAAAGCAACCAATAATTTACAGCTCAAGTGCTGAGGTCACTTCCCCCAGGGACAGATAGGCTGATCAAGGCTCCCCACTCCCACTGGTGAGCTCAGAAACTTCCTTCTATCCAAGTAAGGCAATGGCCAACACAGGAACTACACACAGCCCAGAATACAGCAAAGCCTGTATACTGGTCCAAACTAGTCTAGCAAAGGCGGGAAAACAAGGAGTATTTTTTTTTATTTTTTGTTTTTTCAGGAAAGCACACAGAAATGCAATTAAGCAAACAGTAAAATCGATTTACACAGGCTAGCACACTTTAGTGGGCAGCCTCAGCAGTTAAATTAACAGAAAAACAGTATTAATTGACCAGAGTCGACCAAAATGCTACTTTTAAGTGCAGATACTTCAGAAATCAGCAGATAGACACAAAAACAGTTATAGCTAGTTAAATGAAAGCCAGAGAGGACAATGCAGATAAAAAAAGCCAAAAAATACTTAAATCTGGAAAGTGGTCGCTTCTTTCAGTTCTCTGTTGCCAGGACCCCTCTGCAGGACCACGTGGAGCTCTGCTTGGGTATATAGCCAGAAAAAAAAAACGCCCTGAGGCGTATTTTTATACAGGGAACTTGAAAAGAGCTAGAAATGGTCCAAAGCAACCAATAATTTACAGCTCAAGTGCTGAGGTCACTTCCCCCAGGGACAGATAGGCTGCTCAAGGCTCCCCACTCCCACTAGTGAGCTCAGAAACTTCCTTCTATCCAAGTAAGGATGCTCAGTAATACCGCTCGTGTTAGGATGCTCTGTAACAGCATTAGTGTTAGTAAGGACGCTCAGTAACACTGCTATTGTTAGGATGCTCAGAAACAGCATTAGTGTTAGTAAGGATGCTCAGTAACACCGCTCATGCTAGGATGCTCAGTAACAGCATTAGTGCTAGTAAGGATGCTCAGTAACACTGCTCATGTTAGGATGCTCAGTAACAGCATTAGTGTTAGTAAGGATGCTCAGTAGCACTGCTTATGTTAGGATGCTCAGTAACAGCATTAGTGTTAGTAAGGATGCTGAGTAACATTGCTATTGTTCGGATGCCCAGTAACAGCATTAGTGTTAGTAAGGATGCTCAGTAACACCGCTCATGTTAGGATGCTCAGTAACAGCATTAGTGTTGGTAAGGACGCTCAGTAAGACTGCTAGTGTTAAGATGCTCAGTAACAATGCAGACCCTGTAAACACACCTCTAGCCACCAGGGAGTTTCTATTCAGATTGAATATAGGATGTACCACACAACATGCATGTTTCTATGACTAGGTCATTAGGGTTTGAAGCTATGTCCTATATATTGCACTTTCACTTTTTACTTTAAAATTATACCTACTTGTGTACATAGTCAATGAAGCAGCATGCATTTATAGTTATCATTCTCAAATTAACTTTAAGCATGTACTAAGCATGTTATAAGGTATTATATCAAGCAATACTTCCTGTATCCATCTAAAAGAAATATTTAATAAGTACAACCTTTCAGAATTCAGAATCATGACAGCTGTCAAACTGTCCATATCATCTGCATGGTTTCTTCAATTGTTTTTTTCTTGTCTACATAATTTAACACAACTCTGCTAATCACAGATTGAAGATGAAGATGAAGATCATTAGTTTCAGTGGCAAAAGAAAATATGGAGTGAGTTATGATTTATTAGTCGAGATACGGAAAAAAAGTAGTTAAGAGAGTAAAAAGGGAAAAGTAAGGGATGTAATTCAAGTAAGGAGTGTATGGTTTTGTTAGAGTAAGTGGATAATATGGTTTAATAGACAGACAGTAGACAGAATGGATTTGTTTTATTGATGTGACCTGCAGTTTCAGCACATGTGGAGTTTGAGCACAATTTATTATTTAATTACTTCTGGGATGTTTGACTTCAAAATCTTGCAGTTGATCCAGTTTTTCATGGTAGTAAGGAAACAGGAAACTTAAATGGCTAACTAGTATTAATCCTTCATTTTCATGCAGGGCCCAAGCCTAAGTGCAAGTTTTAAAACAAAACAGAGTAATAAAACTGTTATTATAACAGAAGGCAGATATGCTTAAAAACAAACAGATTGCTTGTAATGAATTACGATTATTTAAACCATGGCTCAGTCATTACTGCATGTCCATGAACAGTGAAAAAGCTGATGCCATGCAATCAGAACTACGTAAAAAAAAAATAAACTGACAAAAAAAAAATCAAACAGTTACCAGAAATTCTTAATCAGATTGAAAATGTCTAGGATCTCCCTATCTGTTGATCTGACAGCTCTCTCCTTTCCTGAAATGATAGCTCTTGGACTGTAAATTGGAAGAGGCAAAGTCATTGAATTGCAATTCACTGAATGTTTTGCCTGCATCTTAGCTGGAAAAGGACAGCTGGATCAGATTTTTTTTAGATTTACAGAGCTGTATTTTTCACAAGTATTGTGCAGCAAAGGTGGTATATATAAGGGGTTGAAAGCCCTTACAATAGGGGTGTGGGGGACTTTCAACTTGAAAAACTAGATTTTTCCTGGCTGTCACTTACAGTTTTGGTGTACATGCAGTTCTACAACTATGATTACTTACTTTGACTTTTTGCAGAGGATTTCTGTGCTGTGGTATGGAGCTATAGGTGCTCTTCTGAGCAGACACAGACCAGGTTGTGGATGAATTAGCAGGAAAATACTCTAAACGAAGGGGTAGAAGCTTGACTGTAATTTATCAGATTGCTTGAAGGAGTCATAATTTTTCAAATCAGTGTTCTCCTTTGGCACTAGCTGCTTTTTTTGAAGCACACTGTCCCTCAGTTTTATCACACCTCTCAGTCAGAGATAAGCACATTGAAAGGGAGTCAGGATAAAGTTAGGAATATTGATGAGAAAAATAAAAAACAGATGCAAAACAAATAAGTGTAAGAGTATCATTGTATGGAACAGACTGACTCCATTACATTAGCACTTCCACATCAGTGGGCAGTTGTCCATTAAAGTATCTAGTCGTTCAGTCATCAGAGGTCCAAAGATTTTTTTTTTTTTTTTTACTTTTTATGTCTTTAACCTGTGAGCAGTCTCGATCTCATCTCATCTCACCCCTGTCCTCTCTTCAGTTCCTTCTATAGTTGCTTTACATTATTTTTACTTTTGTTTATTTATTTTGTTTGTCAGCCCTACCATGTTTACTGACCTCTTTTCACATCTGTTTGGATCTCATGTTCGCTCTACAACTGCAGGCTCATTCTGTAGGATATCCGTATCCTTGATTGTATCTATCATTTATTTTGGCCATACGTATTCCTGCATTTCTTTGCCATAGAACTGAAGGGTCTATATTAAATTAGGGAATGCTTAAAAAAGCGAAAGCGGATTTATCAACCGCCATGTAAGTGAAAGCATGCAATCCTGAACTTTTGGAACAGCAACTTTTTTCCCAGGGAAAAAAAAATAAATAAAAATAAAAGCTTCAAAACATTACATAAAGTTTGGGGCTTTACCCCCCACACCCCCTACTTAAATATACCAACTCCGAGATCGCACTACAGTGAGGAAAACGGAAAAGTAATGGAGGCGGCCAAGTGATTTCTTTCCCAGGGAAAGAAATCCCTTATACACAATTTTGCTATTTTGCTGTTTCATGATTTCAAGTTCGATCAAGATGCATTCAAAGGATTGCGACTTCGATTATATAATAGGAACCCGAACTGAATTGTTTCTTCCTCAGCTTTGTCCCAGAAAGTTAACACTTCTTTATGAATGAGAGTTATGGGCTCTCTCTTTCCTCAGTCCCCACTGCACTATTAATAAGTCTGTTGTGTGTTAGTGAAAAATAATGAGGAAGTCGTCTACCATTTGTACTTTAATACCTGCCATTAGTAGCCACCTTCTTGTTGGCACTTTCCACATCATACATTCCTTCAAGCAGTAACAATGACACTTGACAAAAAAGTCTCAAGGTTTGCCTCCCACATTATCCAGCACTTGTAGGTACCCCTACTTATCTCGGTATCAGTAAATGTCTGCACTTGTGATTCCTTCGGTTGTGTTGTTATCCTCTTCACCATAAAACATATTGTTTTCCTCTCCTCCACCCCTTCAGGCAAGCCTGTTACTCTGATGTTTTCCATCCTTCATCACACCTCTGAATCCATCTGGCATTATTGGGGGGGCATGTGTTTTGCTTTTAATTTGACATATTCCTTCTTCCTGGAAGCATGATGATGCCTCACCCCAAAACTGTGTATAATTTACAACTGAGATCGGGTGGCTTTGGAGGTAGCTATATCAGTGAGGATGCTTGCTCCCACATAAAATATTTTTATTGGAAGCACTTTTGATCTGTTGCCTTTGCCTGAATGTTCTTTGACGTAGTGGCCAGTGGGAAAACATGCCATATCTTGTGGAGCAGTGGAGCACATGCAGAAAATCAAAATGGTTGAACAGTGGAAGATAAAAGATAATGAGGCATAAAGCACAAAACCGCAGGATACCAGAAGGCAGGATTTTAGAGAATATTGTTTTTTGTAAGCAATGTTTCAAAGCGCAGTGTGTGTGTAGGACATAAATTAAAGAGTATGCCATGCACAGAGAACAAGTTATACACTAACAGCATGCATACAGATTGACATGCTCAGTTGCAGAGTTAAGTATTTATTCCATTTGACCATGTCTTTGTGGTCCCACTATACCAGAGCCTAATTTACAGAGGAGGCACCAAGTATATTGACCAGCATACATAATATTCCATTCAGTACAGTGCAGAGCACTAAAGTAAACACCACTATATGAATGTTTTATAGTGCATTTCATATATACAGTATTCTATACAGTACAGTACAGTGCAGAACAGTAAACACCACGATATGCACAGTATTTTATACAGTACAGTGCAAAAAAGTAAACGCCACTGTATGTATGTTTTATAGTGCATTCCATATACACAGTATTCTATATAGTTCAGTGCACCAAAGTAAGCACCACTATATGCACAGTATTCTATACAGTACAGTGCACCAAAGTAAACACCACTGTATGCATGTTTTATAGTGCATTTCATATATACAGTATTCTATACAGTACAGTGCACCAAAGTAAACACCACTATATGCTTGTTGTATAGCGCATTTCATATACAAAGTGTTTAATACAGTAGAGTATAGCACAGTGCAGCAAAGTAAACACCACTATATGAATATCTTATAGCACATTCAGTCCACACACATTCTATATATTACAGTACACTAAAGTAAACACCACTATATGTGTATTTTACAGTGCATTCCATGTACACAGTATTCTATACAGTACAGTACATCAAAGTAAACATCACTATATGCATGTTTTATAGTGCATTCCATGTGCACAGTATCCCATACAGTACATTACAGCAGAGATAATGGTTTAAGTGTGTTTTTTACAATTTACTTGACAACATGAAATTACACATATATGTAACAAATCTTTTGTAGTAACTCTTTGGAGAGCAGTATTAGAACAGTGTAATATAATTACAAAAATAGCACCAATTATGGCTCATGCTGCTTAGCACTATCCAGCAGCAGCTGAACAAACTGCAAAAATTAGCATTTTAGAAGACAATCCAGGCCAATTTCAGATAAGTAGCTAAAAGGAACAGTAGTGACAAATTCCGTTAGCCATCTGCTGCCAACTAATGAGCGCTACTGTGTTTGAGCCTTCCACACTAGCCATACAGTATAGTGCAACAGATGAAAAAGAATATATATCATATGCAATGTACTATTTTACAGAATGATTCATGTGAAGAAGTAATTGAGATATAGGTCCATGACATACGAGCTTAGATGCATTAATTGGAACTCAGTGAAAATGTAAACTGCAACAAAGCTCCAGTATGAGTATAGACAGGGCAAAGAAGTGAGCACGCGACATGTATAAGCACAATGACATGTATAAGCAGACAGTGTTGCACCTGTGCAACAGGACAATGTAACACGAATCACAGAAAGTCACACCAGAGTATGGAGTCAGTCTTAGACATACCAGAATATCACACTAATACAGTAGATTAGGAACAATACCAGTCTGAGTAAATGGCCTATTAATTCTAGAAATCTTCCTCTATTATTTTTTATTTCAACTTATTTCACTTATTTTAATTTATTTTATCCTTTATTGACCAGTTTAGCCCTACCAGACCAGTGGCCTCTTTTCAGGGAAGACCCAAAGTGGTATTTATACTACTAGGGTAAATTTGACCAGGGCATTGGGGAACATCCCTTACTCTTTTTGATAGGTGCCTTGGGATCTTTTACATCCACCTGAGCTAGCACAAACTCAAACGGATGGGACCTCCGTTTAATATCTCATCAGAAAGATGACACACTCAGGAATGTAGCACCGCCTTCTTAAAGGTAAAATAAAGACAAGAGATGTCAGGTATGGTAGTCTGTTTTATAATCAGGACAGACTGTATTATGAACCAATTTCTCTTTTTTTCACATTATTGTGATTGAGTTTTAGTAACAAGTATCCCTATCTCATCTTATAGGCTGTATGTTTCAGGAACAGTGTTGCAAAAACAAACATGTGGGGCAATGCCTTGAAGATCTGACACTGACACAGGTAATTCCTCAGTTGTCAATATACAAATGAGTAGAATGGAAGCGCTCTTAAGTATTGAAGTAGCCAAACATACAGCAAGTACACCATGGTTTTTAGCATGTTTTATGTACATACTTGCATAAGTGCTCACTGTGAAAAAAAAAACTAAAAGGAGACTGCATTCAGTTGATGTCATATGGTCCATTTGCTGAACATGAAAGAATAAGGAAGCATACCAGATTGTGTATGTTACCACTGACATTGCTATATCTTTCTGTGCAAAATTTATGTTCTCTGACTTTTCTGTTATACTACACCTCAGTCCACTAAGTGCGCCAATCCCCTGATAAAAAATACTATAAGTACTACCCCAACCCCCAAGGCAGGTAGCCTCCCTGATTTGAGGTTAGCTGCTAATACTGCTGTGTTATGACATTTACAGCTTCTGCTCACTAAACAATTCAAGAGGAGTATGTGTCAGAACCAGACGTTGCCCACCTTACAGGAGACTTGAATTAGCTCATGCTCAGCAGTGATTTATGACTGGTGCCAATGCTATGCAGTAAGCAGGGATGTTCTTACCACATAATTGGAAATAGCTCATAGCTGGCTTTTCGGTACATAAAATGTTGCTGTTACCCTCATGTTAGCTAGCTGTACTATTTCATTTTTTATTTATTTTTGCCATTTAGCTGTGGTAAGCCTGCCTCTGTTCAGCTTATCTTGTCTGTCTGTAAAATATGCATTTCCTTGATTCCTAATGTCATCTCTCCCAGATACTGTTTAAAAGCTGGTCTGAAATAAGTCATTATGAAAGTGTATTAACTCTTATATCCTGAGGCCAAGTTATATAATGTATCATCAACTGTAATACAGAAGCGTCTTCTACCATGTTCATTCCCAACAGAGCTAATCGGTCAGCATTGCCTTTTTACTGTCAGGCATTAAACAAATCTAAAAACGTTTCATACAAAAGCAAAGATTTTTTTTTTTATTTTTTCTTCCTTTCTAGTGTGCTTTTATTAGATGTTGCACAGCGTGATGGTGCATTTTCCATGTCATTAGTGGGAGAATTGTCTAAAATTAGTTTTTTTATATAAATGAAACAAATCAATCAGATTGTCATTATTAGAGTTGAATTTATTTTTTCTAATGTGTTAAATATATATTTTTTGAATATACATTTCTCAGGAAACACTTCATAGTACACTAAGGATACATTTCTGGTGTAATGAGTAACTTAATTGTGCACTATATTCAGATGTGATGCTAGCTCTTTGGGCTCCCAATGCCATCCCCTAATCTGGTGCCTCTTCAACTCTAGTTGAGGGGCAGAAGAAACAAAAAGTTCTTCTTTCCTTTTAAATTGCTCAGCGTGTGGACTCTACCACACAAACAGCTAAAGTGCTTCAGTCTTGGAGTCCTGAATAGAACTTGATGAAAAAAAAACTTTTATTCTTTCAAACTGTAGCAACTACTATTACAGTGCTTTAGTCCTGAAGTCCTGAACAGGACTTACAAAAAATATTTTCATCTTTTTTTAAATAATTTCTGCAGTTCTGAACACAAATGCAATACTGAATGCTATTATTGCACTGAAAACAGGTTGGCATCTGCCAAGTGTGCCCCCTAATAATTTGATGCCCTTTCATCCCACCCTAGCTATGATACTAACTGTATTCAACTACAATTAATATATTTTTGAGTTTGTAGTGCATAATTTTATTCATAGATATAATCTAGGCATTATGATTTTGAACCCTTAGAGTAGCATCATATTGCCTGTATAAGCCTTGCTTGGACCAGGCAGTTTCATATTGTTTAATGTCTGAATTACTGGGGTGGGGGGATTAAAGGACAGAACTGGCAGTTGCCATGCTGTATTTCTGCCTTCAGCCAGGTGCATTTTCTCATGATTGTTCATGCATCACCTGCAACATTAAAAGAACAAGGCTTTCCTACAGCTGTTATAGTGAATGGCAGAGCTACACTGAGCTTTCTCAATGAGTTTGTGCTTCTCTGTAGGTAGGCTTCCTTCCAGTTTTATCCTGGAATGGCCAAGTCTGTTTAACATGTAGGTTATAACACTGGCTACTGGAGGAATCCACCACCCTATCAATTAAAAAATACTCATGTCACATAAGGTCACATGACTCCTGAGCATGATGTCTGCTTAATCTCACAGCTCTAAAAAGAAAGATCTCCCCCAAAAGATTAAAGAAAGAAAGGAAATAGGTGTGAGTGGATCAAAACTTAAATGAGTGTGACAGCAATGAGGGGGGTGTTCCTATCTATGACCAGGTCACGATGCAGTGGGGAGCACAGGGAGGAAGGGAGCCATATCTATTTGATTTTCTTTATATTGTCTGGATTGCATACATGCACCCAGATGTAATAAGCTCAGCTGAGAGGAAGTTTGAGGTGAATCTGAGACCTAGTGGAGAGAAGTGTATGGAGAAAGAGAAACAAAAATGTTTGCCTTAACTTATGTATGCAAATTGACCAACAAAATGGAGAATATGTAGTTGCAATTGCTATATAAATGACAAAAGACAAAAGTTTTAAAAAACTTTTCATAAGTGACATGTTAGATTTTAAATCAGGTAGGATTTGAACAAGTAGGTATCCTTATAATTATGATTAGAGAGAAAAGTACATGAATGCACAGAAATGGAAAACAAGACTACAATAACTCATTAATGAGGGAAATAATGTAAGCCATCCTTGGGGTATGACCATAGGGCCACAGAGGCATAACTGTAGAGGTGCATCAGGCAGGTGTAAAGTAAGAGAGGGAAGGTGAGTGTAGGGGCAAGGAATGTATGAGGAATCAGTCACCCAGTAAAGAGGGAAGGTTAAAAGTGAGGAATTAGGTGTAGGTTTCATTCTGTGTTAAAGTTAAACAGGCAGCAGCTTAAACAGATGGGGAAGAAAGGATATAGGCAGATGGGATAGAGCACTTCAAAAAGAAAAAGAAGTGATGTTTGAATTTTGGGAAGACTATATAAAGCACAGCAGAAAAATGATACAATTAAAGACAAAGAAAGTAGATGAATCATAGCAAGATGGTATAGGAAGGCATGAGAGATAATATTCAGTGCCTTTTACAGCATGAGTTCGAATGACAAGGTGATCTTTAGATAGTGGTTTTAGGTCACTGGAAAATGAAAAGAATAGAGGACAGGCTGATTATTAGTGAGATTTCAATGCGGTTCTCAAGCCACAGCCAGACAGACTGCATGAGAAAACAGAGTTTCATAATTGAAGCATAAACTTGTTAGAAATGGGCATGAGAAATCTGGAAATAGTTAACGTATGGCAAGAACTATAACCAGGTATAAGCGGTTTTACAATTTCAAGTCATGAGAATAAACAAACAAGTAGACTATTGATAAACAAGGCTATATCTGACCATGCTATACTTAGTATGGACTGAAAGGGAGGTGCCAATTATGCAAGAAATGCAGGTGGAACCTTGGCCAGTGGCAGATACTTCAGCATGTGGAATGGATGATGCAGATGGTGAAAGAGGTCCTAGATCTAAACAATCAGAAGAAGAGGGAGGTGAGAGTAAGGGAATGGGGTGGAATAAAAGGAGAAACTGCAAAACGAAAGGTCCTAGATCTAAACAATCAGAAGAAGAGGGAGGTGAGAGTAAGGGAATGGGGTGGAATAAAAGGAGAAACTGCAAAACGAAAGGTCCTAGATCTAAACAATCAGAAGAAGAGGGAGGTGAGAGTAAGGGAATGGGGTGGAATAAGGAGAAACTGCAAGGTCCTAGATCTAAACAATCAGAAGAAGAGGGAGGTGAGAGTAAGGGAATGGGGTGGAATAAAAGGAGAAACTGCAAAACGAAAGGTCCTAGATCTAAACAATCAGAAGAAGAGGGAGGTGAGAGTAAGGGAATGGGGTGGAATAAAAGGAGGAACTGCAAAACGAAAGGTCCTAGATCTAAACAATCAGAAGAAGAGGGAGGTGAGAGTAAGGGAATGGGGTGGAATAAAAGGAGGAACTGCAAAACGAAAGGTCCTAGATCTAAACAATCAGAAGAAGAGGGAGGTGAGAGTAAGGGAATGGGGTGGAATAAAAGGAGAAACTGCAAAACGAAGGCAATAAATAGGAAATGGCAGTTAGGGGTCACGCTAAAATGAGCTGAAAACCATTGAAGAGACAAAAATGAATGCAGAGATGGAAAGAAGAGGAGCGGGGTTCTGGACTAAAGGGAACATAGAGTCTACGTTAAACTCGTGATGTAGAAGATTAAAGACAAAAGATGGAAAACTTGGATAGGGGTAACTGTCAAAGACAGGTCAGATGATAAAAAATAGTGTTAGAATAAGGAACATTTTCAGACAGTATAATATGAACTTCTAAGCCTCTCGATAATTGTTTTTTATCTGACGAAGTTTGCAGATTCTGCAAACGAAAAGCATTTAATAATAAATTGCTTCGACTCACTGCAAGGACTTGTCCGGTTTCTTGTTTTTCTAGTTCAATTCTGTGATATTTTTACTAAGCTGAAAGGCAGTCCAGAAGGGAATCCCAGAGGATGTACAGAATTATAGACCAATTTTGTTGTGTAATGTGGTTGAGAAACTTTTTGCAAGAATTTTAACAATGAGATTAGAAAAGATGTTAGCGGAAAAAAATGGGAAAAGAACAGGTAGGATTTGTTAAAGGAACATCCTCAACAGACCATTGGCATGCATTAGTAAACTTTTGGGGTTAGGCTGAAAGGGAAGAAAAATAGTTTAGATGGGTATACAAAAAGCCTTTCACTGTGTGTCCTGGAAATGTATGTATATGGCTAAAGAACAGGTAGTGGAGAATGGGAGATGGACTATTGGAGTAGATGTCCTGTACAAGGTCCCCTAGATGAAACTATTCAAATATGTGGGATTGCTGGACAAAACAGAAGTGTGGAGGGTTACCCAACAGGGATGGCTCCTGACAGTAAGACCATTCCTAATGGTAATTGAATGATTGGTGCAATGAATTCAAGAACTATTTGTGAACGTGAAGGCAAGGGTGACAAAAGTAATGTCTTCTTGTTTGCAGATGACTGTATGCCAACATTAAAGGATGTAGAAAAACAGCTTGCACTGAGTTTGCAAATTTTCACACCATTCTGTTGTGAAACAGGATAAGCAGAGAATCCATAAAAGTCCGCAGTATTAAGAGAAGGGCATAAGGAGGATGTGGCAGTGAAACTGAAAGAGACACAGGGAGGAGATACATAGTAGGGTTTGAAGGTTTTCGAAGTAATAGAACAACTTTGGAGAGACTGAGTAGGAGGATAAGCACAATGTGGAATAAGTGTTTGAGAAAAGTTTATACATCGAGTAAAGATTAGTCTGGTGAAGCTCATGATGTTATCCTTAGTAATTTAATAAAGATATTCACATAAAATCCCAAGATAAATGGACAGAAGAGACTCATTAGGGATATGACAGGTTTATATGGAGAAAGAAAAGAGAGTGAATTGGAAGATAGATTGTGAGTGGATGGAAAGTTAGGGGAATGAGAAGCACCAGATATATAACAGATATAAATCTGCCTCAGAGATTAAGGGGTGAGAATTAAAATACAGAGTGGATCTGGTGGGAAAAGTGATAGAAATGGAAATATGCAGGTGAGTTCCAAGAAATCCAATAAAGGACAGACAGGACAGTGAAGCTTTTTCTTGGAATAAAACCTATGCAGGTATATGGATGGAAAGACAATTAGGCACATTCTGAGAAAGAAATCCAGAGGAAAGAAAAAAGAATATGGGGGAGTAGACAGGAAGAACCATTACCATACTGAAGGACTTGAAAGCATAGGTAAGTGGAGGGTGGACCACTTTTGGAGAAATTCAGAAAAAATATAAAGTTGGAGGATGGGACTGGTTATTTCATACAGGGCTGCAAGTAAACATTCATTGAGAAGATGCAGGCAAGGTTAGAAAAGGAGAATGTGAGATGAAAGATAAAGTGAAGTGTAAATGAGGAGGCCAAAAAAAATGGGAAAATATTAAGAGATTGGAAAAAGTGCTGGCAGGGTACTATAGGCAGCATATAAAAGTATTTGGGAGAAGAAACAGCCCAGATGGCAATGGAGAGGTTGAGGACAGTGTGGATAAAAGAGTCTAGGAAGTGGGAGGAGGTCTATGTCTGGGAGAAATTGTTGGACATGATGAGATTCTTGAACAAGGTATGTCCAGTTGGAGATGTTTATGGCATATCAGTGCACAGATGATACAGAACCCCAGTAAGGGTACAAAAAGAGAGGTTGTCTCAGGCTGCTGGTCATGTAATATGGCAAATGCAGACAAATTAGATATGTGGTGGGCAGGTGATGAAATTAAACTGCTATGGGAAATACCTAGGAAAATCTAGAATTAAATATTTCAGAGGGAGATAACAGATTAATGGCAGTTCTATCTGTTTGGAGTTGAGACCACAAGTAGGAAATAGCTTAAAAAAAGAAATTTGGGGATTACAACTATCATTGGGGGAAGTTAGAAGGAAATATTGAGAGTGTAGAAAGAAGGGAGCATAGTGGAATACACAAAAGAGGGGTTGAAGGCATGAATAATGTGGGTGGATGGATGAAAAAACGTAAGAAATGAAAGAAAAGATATGGAACAAAACAAAGCAAGGCACAGAGAAAGTGAGAAATGGGGAGAGGAAAATGCTCTTGAACTGAGAGAATGGTTAATAGATAAGACAGAGAAAGCAAAAAAGGAAGATAAAATCAAGTGAATATTAGTAGTTAAAAAAAGTTTGAAAAATGGACAGGACTGCTGCAACAAAGGAAAGGGGGACATGAAAAGGGCGTAATGGAAGTTAAAAGATGGAAATGAGGAAGTCTGTTTTATTAAATGATCCAGCAGAAATGATATTATTAATGCAATATGTCTAAAGATTTGTATATAGTTTATGAATCCTACTTATGAAAACTGTGATGTGATAATGTGAGGATATGGAAATGTTTTGAAAAAATGTGGAAAACAATAAACATGATAAAGATAAAAAAGACTTGTATCACTCCTCAGACTTCTGCCTTTCATGTTTTGTACCCTTGTTCCCATATCTTAAAATGTGCTGTTTAAATATGTTGGTTCCCTTAAGGTACTTGGGATAATATTGCCCTGCGCCTGTTTAATTCATGGCTCCCTATCAAACTGTCATGTGTTTTCTTTATTTTGTGACATCTGATGGATGTGTTTGTTTGTTGTTGCCAAAAGGGCACAGTGCATACACTTCCCATATTCAAGGCAGTATTTTACCTGCAACTAACAGAGAGAGATACTAAGTTGTCTTCTACTGTAATTTCTTTTCATATCTAAGTCGGTAATATGGCTACCTTTTTTTGCTTCTTTAGCACCCTGCTTTCCTACCTTTAGATACCAGAAGAAGGAGCTTTCCTATGAGATGTGTAACTAGGTCTAACTTATGCCTGTATGCAGTGAGGGCTTCAATTGGTGGAATTAGGAGTGTTGCAGTTCCTGTGTAATGTATTTGTTGCACATCTAGCTTGAGCACAGCTGCATGTAGTGTTGTAGTGTGAGTGGCGATCTGTGGCACTGGTTGCATTAGTGTCACATGCATGCTTGTGAAAAGTGTAAAATATGATTGTTCCATCTGTACATTATAACCAAAAAACAATCTGGATGTAGATTTTTTTAGCATGGTGAATGGTTTAAGGGCTGGACACTTTAATGTGTTGTGGAGACTTTGGAATGGTTACAATAGTTTTGTACAGAGGCTTCTCAAAACTGTACACTGTGACTAGTCACGAGCACTATAAATATATGGGAGCCCTACACAATCCTGAAAGCCCAAAATCATGAGATCAAAATCTTTAAAGTTCAAAATACTGAAAACTCAAAATACTGAATCTCATATTATTGAAAACACACAGGATACCAACACTTACTATAGTCCCACACAAGTACATACAGGAACATATTACCCTTCAATTATAAGCAGAGGGGCAAGCACCCCTGTACCCCCCATGTAGGGGGCTGTGCCCCCCACACCCTCTGCTATTTAAATATATCAACTCTGAGATTACACTTCCCTACTGGGTTCAGTGATAACAGACATACAGATGTACTCTAAAGGCAGGATTGCCTCATGGTCAGGCATTTTATTATTGAGACTCCTGAAATTGAATAAGACCAACTTGATGTGATGTTGTGTTTGATTTGTTGGCTAATTTGTCAGGGCCATTATCCAGACTGGGCCTAAAAAGGCATTATAGGAGGCAGCAAAGGCTTACCAGGTAGGCAGAAACTTTGGCATGAGACAGTTGTCAAGCTTTGCATCCCAATATGACACATAATAGATTCCCTTGGAATGATACCTGCTGTTTAGCCAATTACTGAAATCAAATATTTTCCCTTTATACTACAGCATCATTCTCTGAGAAGGAAGGATTCTGCTGAAGATCAAGGTGTTACTTGTAACAGTAACATGCATGAATAGTTCTGACATGTATCTTTTCATTCTCTTCAAAGTTTTGCATGCCAAGTTGTTTACCCCAAATGGAACCTCACTATGTTTTGATCATATTTGTTAGGTATATGGGCCTTTAGGACCTTGAGATATCAGAGATCCTGGCACCTAAAAGAAAACTCACCATTGTCCTGCTTTTGTCCAGTCTTCTGAGAGTTGAATCAGTGAAGTGCTTATATCTCTCACAAATAAAGTACATCAAGCTATGTAAGAGTTCATTGGCTATGAGCACTAGTCAGTTGCTACACTGAGTGAAGTTACCAAGTGTTAAGAGTCTGGTAATACAGGGAAGATAAGCTGTCCTGCAGGTAGAGAATTTTTATGAGTATTTAATAGACATCCACAGTGGTCAGATAATGTTTAATTCTAATTTGCATAATTTACATTTTTTTTGCTAGAGATGTACTGTTCTACTCATTGTAATAACATGGAGTGGCTATCTGGTCATATCAGTATAAACTAATTGCTTCTAACTGCAATGAAAAACTGTTGCTTGCACTAAATGATGGAAATGCAGTGTAAGCTGCTTTTAGATGCTGTTAGAGAATGCTAGGTGTGGAATGGATGTGCAGCATGTCAAACTCTGCAGTTTGTAACTGAGAGCGGTACTGACTGGGGTTATATGAGCAGACTTAGAAACAGAAAGTGCTAGCATCTTTCGAGAAAAGGCTTCCACACTTTGCACGGAATAGTGCTTACTGTCATATAAAGAAGCCAGAAAAACTGAAAAAATAACAGTGACAAATCAGCCTGGGCTTCAACCCCTTACTGGAGTTAGGGTTGGGTGACAAGAGGAGCAACTGCCCCAAGTGCAAAGTGTTAGGGGTCATGGTCAGCCGGTTTTGCATTTGTGGTCACATCTGAGTGTTGTAGTGCTCTGTGTGTGGTCTAAACTGTTAAAAAATCTTTCTCCTTTTTTTTTTTTTTTTTTTTTTTAATAAATACCTAAACATTATAGCACTCTTTTCATGCAAATAGTTTACTACAGTTTAAAAGAGGACTTTGTTTTGTTTGAGACATTGGGTTGAAAGAGGGTGGGGCAGTGGAACATGGTACTGGCACAGGGTGCTGGTTGAGCCAGCTACACTTCTGCTTCAGTCAGTAATGTTTATTCACCAGAAACCACAGTAAATTATTACTTGCCATTGAATAACCACTACTAGCTCCTGGATAGCTTATATGCATGGCCCAAACTGGCTCTAACTGCACTACTTTTCTGCAAAATATAAATTAAGCAGGAAAATACTCTGAATTTAACATTAGGGAGTTCTCAGCGGTACTATTCCCCTAGAATTTGCTGAACCAGTACTACCACCCTTTCATTTACTGAAGTTCCAGTTCAGAGTCTCCTTGTAATGTCACATTATCTGTGTACAGCATCTTTGTTGATTTGTCCACTCCAACCAGTTTGCTAATCTAGTCCGCCAATAGCATGAACAGCTGTGGCCTGAGAGCTGAACCCTGATGCAGGTGTACTCCAATGGAGAACCTCTCTTAGTCTAAATAACGTTACCAAAATATAATAGATAAAGAGTAGTAGTAATGCAATACATAAAAGAAGAGTAGATAAATGCACTCTACAGATGGATGTCTTTCAGAGGGAGCTTCTGAACCCATTTAGAGTATTGTCATTAAGTCTAACATTGGCAAGTCTGATTAAGAGTAAATCATAAGCTACTAAATCAAAAGTTTTAGAAAGATGTGAGAAGCATAGGCGCCGGAAACTGTTGGAAGACTCGGGGGGGGGGGGGGGGGAGTGAGAGGAGCACTTAGGTTCATAGGTTCATAGGTTCATACTAGGCTATCTGCCCTAGGGCATTTATAAGCCTAGCCAGAGTGTGTTTGGCTTTCGCCACCCATTTTAAATTAATTTTGCTATGCCTTTTTTTGAGGTTAGTATACTGTGCCTCTGTCTAACAGTGACACAGAAGTGATAGCCAGGGTAAACCTATGATCTCCCATCCACTCATCAAGATTCCTCTTGAAGAGAGTCAATGTGGGACTCTGCCTAACCTGGACTGGGATTTTATTCCAGAGTGAAGGGAGCCTCTGGGTTATGAATCTGTCCCTCCAGCATGTCCTATTTATTTCAGTGCTGAGGTTCAAGTCTCTCGAGCGCGTAGCTCGATGGGATTTGGATTTTCTGAGGTGCAGCATGTCCATTAATTCTGGGTTGGACATGGCTTTATACGTCAGGCACAGATCGCCTCTGAGCAGGCGGTATGCCACTGAGTAGAGCTGGACTTTCTTTAACCGGGCAGCATATGGCATCTGTTTGAGCCCTTTGTTCCTCTTGGTAAGGTACTTTTGGGGTCTTTCCAGTTGCTGCAGGTGTCTGGTAAGGTACATCCCAAAAGGGGCATTGTACTCAATTATGGGCCTGATGAGGGATGAGTAAAGAGGCACGATGACCTCCCCTGATCTAGATGTGAATCCCTTCATGATTAGGTGGGCTATATAAAATGTTTTTCTAACCACTTTGGCCACGTGGTTGTCAAATGAGAGATTGCTATCAACTTGGGTCCCCAGGTCCCTAATGACTTCTTCAGTACTTAATGGATTACCACCTATGTGGTAATTTGTGGGCACTTTGTTTTGCCAAGGGGATGACTATACACTTTTTGGCGTTTAGCTTGAGGCCATGGCTCTGGCACCAGTTGTCTGTTTCTATGAGGCCCATTTGGAGGATGCTTGTGTCGGCTGGAGAGTTGATTATGGCACCCAGTTTGCAGTCATCTGCGAACTTGGTCAGCCACAGTCCTTCCGTGTTGGCCTGTACCGCCGAGAAATATATACCGAACAAGAGAGGTCCCAGGACTGAGCCTTGTGGGACGCCACTTGTAACTGGTTTGGAGTCTGACATGGCTCCAGCAATTCTAACCATGTGGGTTCTGTCCTTGAGCCAGTTTGCAACCCATCTAGTGACATAGGGGTTTATATTTAAGCTGGTGAGCTTATCAATAATGCCTGAGTGGGGTATTGTATCGAAGGCTTTTGTGAGGTCCAGGTAGGCTGTGTGGACCACCTTCCCCTCGTCAATGGCCTTGGTGACTGTTTCAAAGAAATCGACCAGGTTTAAGAGGCAGGATCTGCCCTTAACAAAGCCAAACTGGGTAGGATCCAGTGTCAGTGTACTCAGTTATGGTCCTGATGAGGGATAAAGAGGCACGATGACCTCCCCTGATCTAGATGTGAATCCCTTCATGATTAGGTGGGCTATATAAAATGTTTTTCTAACCACTTTGGCCACGTGGTTGTCAAATGAGAGATTGCTATCAACTTGGGTCCCCAGGTCCCTAATTACTTCTTCTGTACTTAATGGATTACCACCTATGTGGTAATTTGTGGGCACTTTGTTTTTGCCAAAGGGGATGACTATACACTTTTTGGTATTTAGCTTGAGGCCATGGCTCTGGCACCAGTTGTCTGTTTCTATGAGGAACTTTTGGAGGATGCTTCTGTCGGCTGGAGAGTCGATTATGGCGCCCAGTTTGCAGTCATCTGCGAACTTGGTCAACCACAGTCCTTCCATGTTGGCCTGTACCTCCGAGAAATATATACCGAACAAGAGAGGTCCCAGGACTGAGCCTTGTGGGACACCACTTGTAACTGGTTTGGAGTCTGACATGGCTCCAGCAATTCTAACCATGTGGGTTCTGTCCTTGAGCCAGTTTGCAACCCATCTAGTGACATAGGGGTTTATATTTAAGCTAGTGAGCTTATCTATAATGCCCGAGTGGAGTATTGTATCGAAGGCTTTTGCGAGGTCCAGGTAAGCTGTGTGGACCACCTTCCCCTCGTCAATGGCCTTGGTGACTGTTTCAAAGAAATCAACCAGGTTTAAGAGGCAGGATCTGCCCTTAACAAAGCCAAACTGGGTAGGATTCAGTGTCTGTAGGTCCCCAATATCTTTATTTATGAGGTCCATGATGATCCTTTCCATAGCTTTGCAGACCAAGCTAGTCAGGCTTATGGGGTGATAGTTTCCAGGATCCGTTGAGGCACCACCTTTGTGGAGAGGGACCACTGTTGCTGTACGCCACTCTTTGGGTACATATCCTGTAGTAAGGCTGAGATTGAACAGTAGTTTTATGTTTGGGTTTAGCTCTTCTTGGAGTTCATGTAGGACGCAGTCCGGGACACCGTCTGGTCCCATTGATGCTGTGTTTTTTGCTTTGGAGAGGACAGCTCTTACCTGAGCATCTGAGATGTCAGGGGGGCAGCACTCTGCTGGGATAGATATTTGCCCTTTTGGTGGGAGAAGTTTGCTGAACCTGTCAGCTAGGATGTTGGCAATGTCTGTGGGTTCGATGTATTTTTTGTCATTTTGGACTAATTCTGAGCATATCTGGGAATTCCCATCCAGGTTCCTAACATAACTAAAGAAAGCCTTGTGATTATCCTTAGTGTCCTGTGCAATTTTTCTCTCGAAGCTGGCCTTAGATGATTTTATGAGTGCCTGTAGTTTTTTGCTAATACTGATCAGAGATGCCTTCCCTTTTTGGGATTTTTTTCTCTATCATGTAGTAGCTTCTTCCTTCTATTGTATAGTTTGTTTATGGCTGGGGTCCACCAGACAGGGCTTCTGCCTTTGGAGGATTGGGTCTTGGTTTTATTTGGGATTGCATGATCCATGCATTCCTGAAGGTGTTCATAGAATGCATTTATAAAGGATTCTGCGGTCTGGGCCGTATTTTCCACAGGCTCGGGGGCTTTGAGGGATTCCACCTCGGTTTTGAGAAGTGTGAAATTTGCTTTAGAGAAGTTTTTCACTGTGGTTTTCTGGGCAGGGGGTGGGGTTGGGATGTGAATATCCAGTGAGATTAGTTTATGATCTGATCTTACCAGTGAGGGATACACTTCTAGTCTGGACCATAGAGTCCCCATGTTGGTGATGATCAGGTCCAGTATGTTTTCCCCTCTTGTGGGAGTGGTAACAAATTGTTCCATAGAATTTGAGTTTATAAATTCTAGGAACCTTTGGGCTAGGGTGTTGGAGCTAGAGTAATGCTCCCAGTCTATGTTTGGGTAGTTGAAGTCACCCAATATAATGGTGTTTGGAGTGACCTTCATATTTTCCAGTGTTCTCAGGAAGGCCGAGTGGGGTTCCTGGGTTTGGGAGGGTGGTCTGTAGCAGGCTATAAACTGGAAGGCAGTTTTACCCACTGTTAGTTGCACATGGATAGTCTCTGATGCTTCGTGCTGTGCCACCAACCTGGAGGTGTGGGTATCTTTGATGAATATTGATACTCCCCCTCCTTTTGTGGTTCGGTCCAAGTTTTGGGGCTGAAAAGCATGGTATGAGGTATAACCTGGTAGTGCTGGGGTGCTCTCGGGAGCCTTGAACCAGGTTTCTGTTACTGCACAGATATCGATGTTCTCCATGCTAAGAAGAGTTTTGAGTGCATGCATCTTGAGGTTTAGACTTCTGGCGTTAAGTAGCATTACTCTTAGTTTCTTATCCCTTGTGATACCTATGGAGGTGGGTTTGTCTTTTGAGCCTTGCCTAAAAAAGGCACTATGGGGGAAGCAAGAGCCTTTGCCAATATCCGAAAGCCCAGGGGTGACAGGTGCAAGCCGTCCCTAGCGAAGCATCGTGGCTTGTCAAGCATGTCATCCCAGGCTGACAGGCATTGGATCCCCTTTGAATGACACCAATACTTAAGCCAATTGTTGAAATTGATCATCTTGTCTTCATATTGTGGCATCATTCTTGGTGAGGGTAAGATGCTACTCAAGGTCAGGGTCATACTGGCCTGGGATACATGCTCAGAGAGCTCCTCTATTTCTCTTTTCATGTAGTCCAGGGAGGTACATCTCAGGTCATTCACACCAGCATGGACAATGACCGAGTCATATTTGTACTTGCCTTGGAGTGACCTGAGTGCTTGTGTTATGTGGCGGATCCTAGCGCCCGACACGCAGCTCACAGTGACCTTCTTGTTCAGCCTGGTGAGCGGGATGTCAGTGTGCTTGACGATAGAGTCACCTATTACAAGTGTATCAGGTGTGTTGTTTAGCCTTAAGGGCTGTGACTGTTCGGCACACTGGCTTTGTGAGCTATGTGTTGCATGTGTTTTGTTTTGGGGTAGCGGTTGCTTGGGTGTCTGCTTTGGAGGTCTCTGCTGCTTAGGCAGATTTTTATTTAGAGCCTCTGAGTATGTGTTTGTGTGTTTATGTGTTTGGTTTGCTGTCGTGGTAGGTCTATGTGAGACTGGAATTGTAGTGAGTGTGGTTTCCTTCTCCTCCTGACTGGTTACACCAGTACTAAGTTGAGAGAGCTTAGCCTCCAGTTTGGCTATATGGTTGCATCTCTCACATGTGTTGGAATTTGTTGGGAGGAGGAGAGGGTTGTCTGTGTACATGAGGCAGTTGTAACATTGCCTCAATATTCCCAAATTCACCAGCTGGACCGGAGAGGAGATTGACAACTGACCTTTGGACATGCTAGAATAGTATTGGGAATTCCTTTATAATTGAAAAAAGGGCCAATGGGGAACAAGGTACTCAAGGGGAGTTTGTGAGGGTGTAGTGCTTTTAATTTTTTAGTGCTGACTTATATAATTGCTTTAGTGAGCAAGTGCCAGGTAACTTAAATGCAATGTGTTACAGGTAACTTAAATGCAAAAACGACAAACAGTAACTTTCTTTCAAGTAAAACAAGGAAATAAGTACAGTAAGCAATGCAGATATCACTAGGGATCCACAGAAGCACTGAAAAGCCGCGTTTTAGGTGGAATTAGCATTTCAGGGAAATAACAGGCAAACAAACAACAAACATACAAACAAAGCTAGATTCAGCAGGCCTGGATCTAGTCTATGCTACAGCAAACAAGGTGTACCAATTTCAGTAAGAAACTGTTCAAATATGCAGGCACTATAAGCCTTTAACCAGAAATTCCCAGCTCAGAAGGGCAGAGTCCAGCCTGTCTTTATTTCAAAATTGTAAACAGTAAAATGCAACAAGTTTAATAGTAAAATGCCGCATGCCAACAGAACTGAGCAACATGGTGGCCGGACATAAAATTACAGTAAAATCACTCCGTTTACACATGATACAGTAATAGTATAGGCATTCAAAATAAGCTAAGTAGTAAAATCTAACTATCACAGGTTGAAACAGCACAGCGGCCGAACACCGATGAGAGCACTCAGTACCAATTTAAAAGCAGTAACAGCAATGTATTCTAGTAAGCTTTTTAACAAAATCAGACTAAGTCAATCTGAAACAGTGCATTTCAAAATTGTAAACAGTAAAATGCAACAAGTTTAATAGTAAAATGCCGCAAGTTTAACAGTAAAAGGTCATTACTTCCTTAAAGTAATTAAACCTACAGCTGCACACTAAATAGGAAATGACCACGGCAGTATACGTAATTTAGTAATAGGTAATTTAGTAGTAGTAGGTCTTGTATTGGTATGAATTTTCTCAAGAGTATGAAATCTGAAACTCAAATGTCTGTCATTATTTTCTAACTTCAGTTTTTAATGATTTGCCACTAATTTATCAGAAAACCACAATTTTATGAAAAACGGACCAAAAATGTGATGCAAAACTATAAAATAGCCACACAATACAGCTGGAAACCTGTCAAAGACGGGACTCTTTTTTAGTATTAGTACTGTTAAGTTGAGAATCTGACAAAATAAGAGAATCTACATACATTTCTGAAATAAAAATAATCTGTAACTCTGATAATTACAATTATTTATTAATTGTAAACCCTCCACGCGTTTCTTCCAAAATTGCCATTTTGTGGAGGGATTATTAGAGGGAGACAAACATTTTGAGCCAAAATTGGGGACAGTTGAAAGGTTTGGATATACCTAAATCTATAAAGCGATTTATTTGCCCATACCTCTCAACCTCTTAATGCAGGAAATCTGGACAAAGCCAAATATATTGGGGGAACAAACAAACAGTACTAAAAATTGCTCTTGTGTAAACTTAGACAGTTGATAGAATAACAGGTCTTGCTTTAGCATGCATTTTTCTGAAGGGTATGAAGTCTGAAACTCAATGTCTGTCATTATTTAGTGACTTCATTCCTAAATGATTTGCCAGAAACCCACAAATTCTATGAGGAATAAACCGAAAATAAGAAGCAAAAATCTATTCATTCTGTGAAAATCTGGACAGTTGAGAGGTATAGTTCAGCTGAGAGAATTGTGCGGCAGAAATCCTACATGACAGACTTAGCTCCTTAGGTGTGGACAATAAGCCTCCCGTCCAAAAAAAAATGAAGATCTAGGAGAAGTGATTGCTTTAATCTGGCTTCATCACTTTCAGTAGCATTCAGACTCTATCAATGAAAATATTCAGTAACAAAAACTGTTTGTGCTTGTAGACAGTTGATTTAACTGGTTCCTAATCAAACACATCCAACCAAGAACTGGGAGGGGTGTACCTGAGCTGATCAGATAATCAATAAACACCTTCCTGATTGTACTAAATTATATTCCTTGTATAATACAGTACAGTTGTTAGAGCGGGTTAGAGGGCATTTTAAATTTATTGTTTGAACATTTTTCCAGTAAACAATGAAACAAAATGCATGCACCAGTAATGACAAAACTACCCAATTCAGAACATTTCCATCATAAAAGTCTACTCAGACCTCTACAATCCACCAGTATCCGTAAATATGCATAATCTCTGCAGAAGTAAAAGTCATCTAAATAATTCCACATTAAAGAGATCTGTAACTGATAAAGAAGTTGCTGCTAGCAAACAACTTTATATTTCATTGTTTCATCTACAAATAAAGTGGCCGTTGCTCTTGAGGAATAAATTGCCTATGTTACATTAAAAGAATGATAAGCCAGTAATATTACAAAAGGGAATGGATGGCAAACTGATAACAGGTTCATAGTTACTAGGTATCTCCACCAAAGAGGACATTCTGAGGACTGCAGCATCCACTCCCTTTAAAAGTACAACACAATACAGTATCAGCAGTGCATCTACATACTGTGGGAATAGAACCCATAGCCTTCTGCATCAAAAGCAAGAATTCAACCTGTTATACTATTAACAATGCAAGCAGACTCAGCATACATAAGCAGCAGTAAACTTCTCTTCCCCCGAAGCTCTCAGCTCCTTGTAAATTCCACTCGACACTCAACTGTATCTTTCAACTTTGCAGAACAAGAAATCTGGAAAAAGACAAAATTTATGGGGGGGGGGACAACAGCCTAAAAACCAGGGATACATGTTAAACGTTGCTTGTATAATCTTGGAAAGTTGCTAGAACAAAATGTTGTGTTACTACCATCCATTTCACTGCCAAGTCTTGAACCCAGCACCCTATGCACTACAGTCAAAGCAACATAGCACTATGCCAGATCAGCTGTTTCTTGAAAGACAGGAAGACTGAAACTTAATTTAGTGAATTCAGTTCTCATAATAGCTCTCAACCTCTTAGCACAAAACACCTGGACAAAGACAATTCAGTTCTCACTATAGCTCTCAGCCTCTTAGCACAGAAAACCTGGACAAAGCTAATAATGAGGAAATACAATCCCAGAAATAGAGAAACATTTCAAATATCGATCTTATAAACTTAGAAAATTGCTAGAATAAAAGGTTTTGTGTTACCATATATTTTCTGAAGAATATGAAGTCTGAAATTCAAAAGCCTGTCATTATTTAGTGAATTCAATCCTTCCCTGATTACAAAAATCCAGAAAACCACAGATTTTATGAGGATCAAAAAAGAACAAAAATATGAGGCAAAAACCTGGACAGTTTTCACAAGTGGTGGTGGGTAGGGAATTCAGGATCTTACTACCTGTACCCAAGATACAGACTTTGAGCCTGAGTGACTCTAGCCACCAGGTATATTTAACTGTGGCATTACACACACACACACACACACACACACACACACACACACACACACACACACACTTCCCTTGCAGCTTCATTGAAATACAAATTTCCCTACCTCTACATTCCCTTGCAGCATCTACATTCCTGGAGATGAACTTTCCCTTCTAAGAAATACAAATTCCCTTTCCTTGCAGCCAGAGCCAATCACTAGCTATCCACATACGTGATGCCTTGTATCCCCACATATGTGACTGCAGACGTTGCAGTCCGATCCCATTCCAGTCTATGCAGTTACAAACCACATAGACTTCTGGGCCTCAGTGTACAGATGCCTTTTCTTCATAATCCGGACCGGTTAAGCAGCAGTTTGGATATAAGAAACCCAGAACTCACCGAACACGCATGCGCAGTTAGTTCCGGGACTCACAAGCTAATTATCTTATTTTTTTAAAGTTCTTTTTTCAATTTTACAGCTGGGGGGCTGCAGTCCTGAAGTCCAATAGCATGACCTGCCCCTGGCAAACTGATAAGAGGTTCATAGTTTCTGGGAAATTCCTCCAAAGGAGGACATTCACAGGACTGCCAGATCCACTTTCTTTAAATTACAAAACAGTACAGTATCTGCATACTGTGGGAGTAGAACCCACAGCCTTCTGCATCAAAAGTAAGGTCACTACCTGTTGTGCTACTACCAATGCAAACAGACTTGGAATAAGCAGCACTAAACTTCTCTTCCTCTGAAGGTCTCAGCTCCTTGTAAAATGTTTTATTTATTTAACATTTCTTTACTGAGAAAGTCCGACTTGGAACAAACAACTTTCAGCAGAGGCCCAGGGAGAAATGCTCCAGATACATGTATTTGTAACATGGGAGGAAACCAGAGCACCAAGAGAAAACCCACACAAACACAGGGAAGGAGGACATACAAACTCCACACAGAAAGCACCCCAGCCAAGAATCAAACTAGAGAACCTCTTACTGTGAGGCAACAACACTACCACTGCATCATACACTTAACACAACTACCGCTCTCAATTTCACAGCAGAGGAAATGTGGAAAAAGCCAAAATTTATTTTGGGGGGGGCAAAGGCCCAAAACCAGGGACACATTTCAAATATTGCTTGTATAATCTTAGAAAGTTGCTGAAATAGTGTTTTGCATTACCGAAAAAGATAGAAGACTGAAACTTAAAAGGCTATCATTATTTAGTGAATTCTGTTCTCACTGATTTGCCACAAAAAACACAAATTTTAACTCCCTGAATCACAAGTGGTGGTGTGGGTAGAGAATACAGGCCCTTGTACCTAAGGTTCAGGGTTTGAACTTGGGTAATTCTAACCAGCAGTTATAAGTAACACACACACACACACGAAAATGAAGCTTCCTTACTGCATAAATAGAAAATTGAGCTTTCACCACTTAATAAATAAAACCAGCTTACCGTGAGTGTTGACTTTGGCATGAGTCCTCCATTGGGTCGTTCTTAAAGAAAAACTCCCTCCGTTGGGTCCTCCTTAAAGAAAAACACCATGTTGTTACAGATCTTGCAGCTATAAAAGTGTGTGTGGGGGTGCTCCCTACCCCTTTCCCTTCCCCTATGGTTCCGGCCACTATGGTGAGAAGATTGAGGTAATAAGTCGCTGTTAAGATGAGACGAGATGACAGGTATCACCAAAGGATAACAGTACAGTATCTGTGCTGTCCCCAAGTGAAAACTATGCTGAGTTGGTGACAGTTGATTACTTTTATTAAGTAACTTAAGAATTGCTTATAGATATAATTCTCCAGGATTTTGGTTAGCAGTAATATAATGGCTCTGAGTCTTACATTTGCCAGGGGTATGATCTTGGCTGCCTTGATGGATGGGTATTATATGTAACTGTTTTCACAGTGTGGGAGCTCATTACTTTTATATAGCCATATTTATAAGAATTTCTATTGGATATACTATAATTTTGGCAGTCATATGTAGGAATCATTGTCAGGGGCTATCAGGCATGTAAATATAAGGTACCAACACCATAGTTATTCCATTAAAATCTAAAATTAAAGTTTCCATGCTGATCTCCAGTCTACAAATTGTTACATAAATGCATTAGGTTTTACAGAATTACATACTTAAGAATGCATAAAGAAAACTTTGGGACAGCTTCTTCCTGTAAGGAAGTCTATTGGTTAGTTATGTATAATTTAGCTAAAGCTTAACTAATGCATTGATCTCAACAATCTGCATAAAATTGTCTTTATTGGATTTGCCAAGATGAAAAATTAAAATTGCTTGCTTCCAAGACACATTTTCTTTGACAAAATTAAATAAAAAAACTGGAGATATTAAAAGACTTGGGGGTATTCAAAAACTATTATAATGTTGTGCAAAGCCCTGTTTAACAGAATCAGATAATTAATTAAACTTTCCTAGGTTGACAGTATATAAGATGGATATTCAAAACGTCACCATGTTACGTAAAACGTCATGCAGTGCTAATCATTTTAAATAGCCCCTCTTGATTTTTTTTATTAATGTGTAACTATGAATTTTGAATAATAAAACACAACTAAAATATAGAGTATGTCTTAATAGTGACTTCCACATAGACAAGACAAAATAAAGTTGGAGTAAAAGGAAGCTGACTTGTGTGGGATGAGATGAGTACTGGCAAAATATGAACTGAGTATAGAAATAATTTTTTGAATGGGGTATAATTTATAGCATATTTCTAGAGTACATCTGGTCATTTCAGTGCGCAGACATTTCTTCTGGATAAAACTATTCCTTTCTTATGGGTAGTGTCTAATATACAGAATTACACCACCATTAAAGAGCTAGGTATAGCAATTTAAAATGTTTACCAGTGCGTTTCTGCCAGACATGGAAAAGTATAATTTGTAATCCATTTAATTCTACAGAGAATGTCTAGTCATTTCAGACATATCAGTGTGGTCCATTATTGAATACAACATCTATTCTGTAGCCTTTACACAAACCACTTGCAACAACTTGAAAAGCTACAGTTTCTTACTAGAAGAAGCATATGTTTGGCAGACTTGAGCTATTCATAAAGCCTTTGGAAACTGTCATTATATTTTCTTTGTTAAAGGTTACATAGAGAAGGCCTGTGCCTGGTCCTTTTAGCCAATGTCTGTGCCACTTCTATCTCAAAGAATGCATTCCAGAAACATAGTGAGGTGTTAACACTAGATCTGGGAATATAATATTTAAAATGAATGCCAATAAAATAAAGTGAGAGCTATATTAACAATACATTTCAACAGTATAGAATAAGCTTTCATTTACTTTCTGGAGAAGTCAGTCATTAACTTCTTTTAGAAAAAATCTTAACATATATAGGAAGAAAAGGAAAGAAACATCAACATGGGATAATGGCAGACAAGCTTCTTTAAGACCAGTAGGTTGTAAGCTTGACACTCATGTCTATGAAACTAGTAAACAACATAATGTTCATGCAAGGTTGTCACTATCAGTTTTCAAGCCTCCTTTCTTCACTCCTTAAATAAAACATCTCGTCATACCATGGCTCAAAGTAGAGAGAGGGTGTACTTGAAAGGGGAAAACTTGTTGAAAACGTCAACAGAAACAATATTATAGATTGCTAATAGCTGATCTGGAACATCTACCATAGGATTTAAAACAAATTATTCATGTATGGGAAGAAGATCACTTCTACTAATAGTTCTTAAATTTCTCTACTGACCGGATCAAAATCAGGTGATCTTACATGGGGAGCTGCACATCACCATGGACTAGGTAGTGGTTACATCTTGAGAATGATTTTTATCATCCTAGCTGGAAGTCAAGTCTAATGAATGTTCTCTAATATGAGTCTCAGTGAAAAATTACCTGGACAAACCTGAATCCCTACCTAATAGAAATTCTTTTGCAGAAACCATTGACTTGTCATTACTTTTAAGAGACTTTAATATCTGGACCAAAACAGTGAGGAACATTAGTAATGAAATTATGCAAAACCTGATAGTCTCATAAGTGTAACTCCACATTTCCTGACAGGCAGTAAATGAGAATAAACCTAGAGTTAGTCACTGTAGCTAAAACATATTCATGTTGGTACCCAGACTACACATCTAGTCCTCTTCAAATTGGCTCCAACAAAACAAGTCACTGTTACAATAGTTTGATCCTACTTATTGCACTTATAACGATGAGGTCTGTTGTAGAACATTCACAACAAGATGGAGAATGAAGAATTCAGCCACGTTTGTGTTATAAAAACGGGGTCAGTAGTTATGAACTGACCTTTTGTTCAAACACAGCACCCAATACAGGGCCATTTTAGCGCAGGTTCCATCAGATGGCCTTCAGCAGAAAAACTTCCTAGGCATACAGCACCAAATCAGAAGGATTCACCAGAGGATGGTGCAAAGACACTGAAATAAAAGTTGGTGCCTCACCTCACATCATTTCCTTGTGGTCAGTTATGGCTTTGCTTACATGTCTCCATGAAGAAAACATAAACCCTGACACACAAAGAATAGTGAACAAGAGCAGTGAGGGAATCAAAAGAGACGACCATCCATCAGCAAATGATCACAAAACTCTATCAGACATCATAGCCACTGTATATTATCAATCAATATCAACAACAGAAATGTACAAATGTACCAAGCAAAACTTTCCCAAAAGTTTTCCAGCATTACATTTTCATATAACATCTTGTTTCTCATTATAAACTTCCTGATTTTCTCATAAATGCTTGGGGTTTAAGGTAGTCCGTTATTAACGTATTACTTTCTCCACAGGGGCTTGTTCTCAAGCATTAGGATTTTCAGTTCAACAGTGGGGCAGGATTGCAACATGTGCAATATATCAACTTTTCTAAGGTACCACCATACTAATGCTAAAAGAGGACTGCAGTCTCATGCATTGCAACCATTTCAGTCCAGTACGGACCAATCCATTCAATGCTTCACTGCTTGCAGTCATTCATTTATACATTTTATTAGAGAAAGTATTCATATATCTGACTCTTAGGCACTTGTGAGCTCCATAAACTTTCTTTTCCAAAGTTAAAAGGGTAGCAATATGATTGCTGATACTGTTCTGTAAAACTTCAACAGATTTGGCATTTGATATTCCAGAAGTTATTACCCAATTAACAGTGGTCCTTCATGTAGAGTATGTGTGACTTCTAGTGGTCAGTCAGCAGATGTCTTGAGTCTGTTCATGACAAATAATATGGTCATGTGCCATATCAGTCAATGTTTAGGTCACCAGGTACTGTGATTCCAGAATTAACATGTTCAGTGACCCACCATGTTGCTGCCATCCTCTAGGGATGTCCACAGTGTTATGTGCATGCATACCACCCATAGGATATTTTTGTTATTGATGGACAGAGTTATATTTAGTAATTCCATGCCCTGAACTGTGTTGATAACTGGGTAGTGATCAAGATATTCAGCAAAGACAGAGAAAAACAGGGATTCAGACATTTTTATTGCATCTGGTTATGTGAGTCGCCCAGTGTTAAACAATAGACAAACAGAGGCTATCAGAATCAAGCCATGGACTACAAGAAGAAGCTTAGCAGCAGATCATAACTTTATTCCTGTGCAGTAACTGCCAATTTCCTTAAGTGCCACAGAGTAGATGACTGTGAAAAATAGGAGGATTTCAGAGAGATGGAAGAAAGCATACCTTCAGGACCTGTGTGAAGGCATGCCTGTTATTGGTGGTAATACCGCTGATGAAAAAAAAATATGTAGGCAATGTAGTGCATCAAGGAGATGGAGAGTGTAGGATGTGTTTGCTGCTAGGCTGGAGTGTAAGTCTTTACCAGAGGAAATGCCCAATGTGGGAGCAGGCTTTTAAGTGTGTTATCCCTACCGTGTCTCCAGCAAGAATCCCACAAAGCATAATATAAAAAGCTTTTACAGGACAGCTATGCAAGTCCACTTTTGAGGATGAGGTGTCTTGGCCTTGTAATGACCAAAAATACTCACACAGAAAAAGAGTTTATGTGTCAAAGATTGTACACGAACATCTGATACTGTAATGAAACACAGTGCAACAGCTGGTGCTGCAATACTGCACAATGTATTTAATAATTTAGATACTACTTCTGGCTTTGTGTTCTCACAGTCAGCATTGTCGTAGATGCATTTTAAAAGGTAATTGTTTTTAAAGAGACTGATCACACCTCTAATAGACGCCACAGTTCGAATTTTAAGTAGCGTTATACAGCCTGAGATCAGAATCCATTAACGTCTGTCGATTGCCATTTTCATTTCATTTACTTATTTATTTATTTCACGTATCACAGTCTGTTAGCACCACTACCTTGTGGCTAACATTGTAATACATTGTGGCATGCCAGATGAAGAAATAAATGAATAAATAAACATCTGAACCAAGAGAAATTATTCCATTCTCATTTTGTCTTCTGGTTTAATCACACATATATAACAGTTTTTTTTCTTAGAGCTTCACAGCAAATCAACATAACATATTGGTTCATTTCTATACAGGTTAGAAACTGCCCATGATTATTGCTTGTAATAAGCCTGACATTTGTCACAATTACCATCAGTTCCCACCTGTCTATATTACTGGCATGGATGTCAGCAAGAGTTAAGCAAGTGAGCTGTGAACTTAATCAAACCATCCTCCCTTTAATTGGTGGCACACTCATCTGCCCAGGTGTAATTAAAGTTTGATTAAGACACAGATTTTTATTCTTTTGGTGTACACTTCAGAATAAGTGTGCAGAGTAGTAGTTTGCAATGATCGGTTAAGATAGTTTTTTTTTTTGTGGGACACTAAATTTAAGAAGATTAGTTTTTCAGCTGAGACTGTATAATGGAGAGCAGCGGCACAGGACTGAAGGTCAAGGCTGTGAGCTCTAGTGAACTTTTTCTGCAGTCCTCAACTTGTCTCCATTTGTTTAATGTGCAAGTCAAAGCAAATCAGTTAACTGGTCACTGCTTGGTCACACTCTGAAAAGAAGCACCTCTACTTAGAGGATGTTTACAGTAAATAAATAAATAAACTAAAATAAATAAACAAGCACATTTCAAACCGTAACTATAACCTTGCAAGGACACATTTAGGCACCTAAGTTTTTACAATTTTATTTGTTGTTTAATTTTTCCTTTAACGTATTGTTTTCCTCAAAGCATTTATAGTCCTTGTCTTTTTTAATCACGAAAGTCCAGCAGCGTCTTTTCAGTGGAAGATCAAAAGGTCTAAAAGCTACAAAAGAAATAAAATGTAGAAATGCATTGTGAGAAATAAAAAAAAAATCTAGTTTATGAAAAAATATATAAACATGTGTTAAGTTACAGATTGTTCAACCATTGTGAAACTATGAGAAAGGAACAGATACCATGTAAAGTTTTGCAGTGATACAAGCAGTATTTGCATATATACACCTTGTGTCTTTGCAGACTCAGGCAAATCAGTTATCAGCAGCACTGATATGTACTGCATCTTGCAGCCAGCATTAAAGTACATTATCGATTATACAAGTTAATGTCATAAGAACGAGAGATGGTGTACACTACATGACTGGCAAGTTGTGGATTTCTAATAATCCTCCGTAAATGAATCGAGGGTAAGAATAACTACATATATTGTAAGTCAATATTTTGATATAAGGAATAGGCCAGGAAGACTATAGTAGGGGAGACAGGGAAGGAACAGCACCCAGTACCCTGGAAAGGTGAGAAAAGTTGTACAGTAGTGTAGAGAGAGAAGTGAGGAAGTAGTAAAAGTAACGGAAGGTGCTATTAGATCAGGTGACATGGGAACAACTGTCCTCTCCATCTTTTCTAAGTCTTTCAGCCTTCATAAAATCAGGAATGGATAAAACCTAATAGATCGTAAGTAAAAGGCAGTTTTGCATCTTAGAAACAAAGCTAGAGAAGATGGTGGCTTCATCATGACTATGGGAAAAAGAATTTTATTTTTGGAACAGTTTAGTTGGCCTAAGATTACAACATGGAATGTGCCATGGACTGATCAGTTTTACAGATGGATATTTATTAGGGTAGTAGAGAGTACTGTGGAATGATTTATAATGGATTAGTTTTAAGAGTGCCATGGTCAGGCCTGAGGACCCCTTCACTTATATGGTTAACAAATAAGAAAGTTAAAAATAGTTGAAAATGCAATAAGGAAGTGCAACAAACCAATATCTCACCAAAAATAAAAAATATAAACTAATATTCCATCCACAACAGGGGACGACTGACACTTTAATTCAGATAAAATAAAACACTAAGAATGATGAGCGGTTTCGTCTCGTAGATGAGACTTCAGATATGATGAAGTCTCATCTGCGAGATGAAAGTGCTCATCATTCTTAAACATTTAGGAATTGATGATATAACCTATAAACAGCTGCAAGACTTTATATCATTGTGGAATCCATCGCAGAAGAGTGCCCATTTTCGGGTCTCTCGATTGATTTCCTGGCACTCTGATACAGATGGAGGAAGCCTTAATTGTGACCCAAGCGTTTGGGATTTGATCAATGCAAGAGACATGAAGGGGTAGGGTATGCTTGTCCTTCCTAGGGGACTGGAAATGGTGGTGTATATTTGCAGGATCAGCAGGTGATGTGAGCTTCATGTTGGAGACCACAAAGACCACTGCTGTTACAGGAGGAGAGGCAAAGCTGCTTGGAGGGAAAAGTGCCATTACTAATGGTAGGTGTCACCATCTGAATTAGCCCATCACATTCCTTCACCAATGCTTTATTGAGTGTGCTTGTGGGAGTTGGCGCACTAATAGTAAAAAAAAAAGATTTATATATATATATATATATATATATATATATATATATATATATATATATATATTGTTGTTTGTCTTTTGGCTTTTCCCAGTAAGGGATCGCCACAGTGGAACTCCAGTCTACTAATGATTGGCAGTTGTTTTTTTTTTTATGTTGTCAAGTTGCCAGCCCGACACCCAATCTTCAACAAAGGCATGCCCATTCAATGCATGACTTTCAAACGCCCACTCGACCGTGGGGAGGACATGCAGACTCCACACAGAAGGCATTCCCAACCCAAGCCAAGAATCGAACGGGAGAACCTCTTATATCTCACCCCTGACGGCTTTCTTAATAATGGCCCATCCTTGTCTACTTTTGAACTGGTGATGCAGAATGACTAGGCTGACTGACTAGGATGGGCAGGTTGAAACAGAAGGATGTTTGTTAGCAGATCATAATTTCATTCCTCACTAATATTCACTTTCATAAGCATCAGTCAAGGATGGCTGTTATCCTGGAGGGCAGGGCTGTTTAGTAGGTACACCCGTAGCAGAAGTGAGATATTGTAAATGGCCAGCTTATTGTGTAACTTCCTTCTGAAGCTTAGCCAAGTGCATGCAGGGGTTAGGGCCAGCACAGCAAAAAAGGCCAAAGCAACCCTAATGCCTTCCTGAATAATGGCCTCTCACAGCCATTGTTCTACGTCATAACAGAGAGTGAATGGCTCCTTTGTTTCTGGGGCTCAAAATCAGCAGGAGTAGGGGACAAAAAAGTAAAAATAAATAAAAATACTTGTAATCCTAGTTGTACATTTGTGTTAGTAGTGTTTACGTTATGCAAGCCAAGGACACATAGTCTGGATTCTTTCAGTCTGTGTGTGTTATTGTTGTTTTAGACATATAAAACTGTATTAACCTCAGCTCATGCGTGAGTATTATCCAGCTTTTTGTCCGTACGACTGTTGGATTGTTGATAGCTTGCTTTATGTTTTAATAACATCCCATCAGCCCAGAAGAAAGAGGTTAAACAAAAACTTGACCCAACATAAAGGCCACACCAAAACAGGTACAAAAAGCGCTACTTAGCATGTTCCAGCGTCTCAGTCTGACCTATCTTTTGGACATCTAGATTTTTCTCATACTTGATTCATAGTATTATCCAAAAGGCTAATATGGGGGCATTTTCCTGTAAAGCCATTCCTGCCTTTACTATTGCAGATAATTGCTGCAGTCACAGTCTTCCAAACATGTGAAAAATCCCCTGTGGTTAATTTAATGTTAAAAACATAAACTAGTGTACTGGATCAGATGCATGATATTTTAAATTCTCATCTGGCATATAATCTGGACTAGCAGTTAGACCAGGTTTAAAATTTTTAGTGAGAAAAATAATTTTCTCCTCTGAATTTCAGTGGATTAGTAACTGTGAAAGTTGCTGAAACATACAATATGACTAAAGAGATAACTCCTATATCTAGTTAATTGACCAAAGGCCTTATAAGTATCTTTTAGAAAGCCTAGGGGAAGCTCGCTCATTGTATAGACAGTTTCCTAGGTACTTACTAAGAGTACAGATGTTTATATCTACATATTAAACTGAGAGTTTGTCGAGCAGTATATGCCTAAATAACATATCATGAAACTTTTTCATTTAATGAGTTTTGATAAGCGAAATAAATGTGATATCTTTTGATATGCACAAAAAGGCATCATTATTTCTATGAAGGGGTTCTGATTTATACAGCTGAAGATGACGTTGAACAGATATACATATTATTTGCAAGAAATGCATGTTCCATCAGATATGCTTATTGCTAGTCATATAAAAGGATATATTTAAGTGTCTTTAGCTTGTGCTGTTCTGTAGACATTATCAACATGCTTGCTTATGTTGTTCTTCCATGTTTAAAGTGGCGTTTATGCTTGTATAGCAGGAATACGTATATGCTGATAGTAAATTTGAAATTATTGTAACATTTGCTGTTACAAAAGGAAGACTTTTGTGGCACAGTGTTGTTCAAGAATAAATAAAGAAATGAAGGAAAATGAATAACGCTAACGTGTAGTACATCAAACCTGGTAGTTACATTACTGATACTGCCTGCAAGGACTATTCTGTAATACCTCCTTGCAATACTGTATATTGCATATTGATGCAAAGACTGGGGAATTAATCTGTGTTGATGGCCATGGGTGGTAAGTTTGTGTGGCCAATGTCCAACTTGCCTACCTTGGTGAGGAGGGTATGGGTTTCTGTGGCACAATTCTGCCCTCTAGCAGGGAGTAGAGAGCATAGCATTAGTGTCTCACTCAAGCATATGAGTGCACAGAGGAGAAAGCAGATCATAATGCATCAAGGGCTTGGAGCATTCATGGGTGCCTGTTTGTATCATTACATACTCCTCCCCTTGGGGAAGTCTAGGGCATAAATAAAATTCCTACAGTTAAGAATGGATGACACAGACTTTGGATGTCTCAGTCTCCTCTCCTGCCCATTAATGATGGAGAGATGTCCCTGCTATGACCCAACATAAGTCCTCTATCACCCTCCTAGATGCCTCTCTTCCCCCTACTTCTTGCACCACCACATTTCCTGCACCACTCCTTCTAGGGTGTCTCTTACTGCTTCTCCCTCTAATGTGAATGACTGCACAAAAACCTATTTTAAAAATGCACATGTCTATATATATAACATTACTGTGTGCTCTATTTGTTGAATTATTGAGCCTACTTTCTACTAACTATAACACACTCTGTGTGTTACTTTGATCAACATATAATCATTTTTGTTATGTCCAATTATCGTAAGGTGTCTCAATGTTTTTTTCCATCAAATGTGAATGACTGCTCAAAAAACTCTCTTGTAAAATTTTACTAGTTTGCGTATACATTATTGTGTGCTCTCCTGTGCAACCTATTGTGCCTGCTTTCTACCAACTACAACACAAACTGTATGTTACATTAGTGTATTGATCAACATGCAAAATTATTCGTGATATTTCTATTTATTGCTTTAAATACTGTGATTTGTGAAATGGTGTATTCTGCTTTTTAATTGTATATTACCTTTTTGACTGGAGCTTTTCTCCTCAGGTCTCCTCTGAAAATGGGCCACAAGCCCAGAAGGACCAACCTGGTTACCAAATGTCAGTAAATAAATAAATAAATAAATGTTCTGCCATCTGTAACCTAAGATTGGCAACTGTGGTTCAGTGGATAAACTGGTCAGTTGGGGTGGAATTTTGAGGCAAGTAAAGGTACAGACTGTCTACTGATAATTATTCTGGCCGCTGGGGCCAAAAATATTTAAAAAAATGTAGCTTAATTATGGTACATTCATTCTGATTGCAGTAACGTGTTCTGCATCCTGTTGGCAGTCAACGCTCCTGTACAGTATTGATGCATGCCTCGGCTAACAACTGACAACCTTCTGCAGTGTTCTGACTGGAAAACAAATATGGAATAACTTTATTTATTTTTATTTTTTCATTTAATAGCATGTTTGTTTGCTAGAGTATTGCATTGATTTCATTAGACCACTTGCAGACACAACCTGGGTGTTTCTTCTATGACATTATATCTGCTGTGTGGTACCTTGTCTCATAATAGGTGTGGGGCAAAAATGTAGTTTAACACTATAGTTCTATACTTTCAGAACTAAGTACTGTATTAACATTTTGACAGAGTCTTGCACTAATAGGTGCTATGTGTATATCAATGCCCTACTTGCAGAGGTGAGGTGCATTAGCAGAAAAATTACACTATTGCCTTACTTAGGACTCTTGAGTGATAGGAGTACAATAAGAAATATGAAGCAGTACAACACTGCATTTCTCCTTTGTGACTGCATTCAGTACACAACACACACACACACACACACACACACACACACACACACACACACACACACACACACTGTAAAATGGAGTTTAAAAAGTATTCTGAAAAACTAAAGGAAAATATGTGTCACATCTTTCAAAGGCAAAAATGTTTTCCCCTCTAAATATGCTGTGAAGTGTAAAGACATTGATTATTTATTTATTTAACATGTGTTTACCAGGAAAGTCTGAATGGGCTGAACAGGCCCATTTTCAATGCTAGCCTAGAGAGAAAAGCTCCACTACAATTTTGAAACATTACAACAAATATAACAAGAAATTGATGAATTGAGGGAAGTAGAATGATTGAGGCCCCTTTATCCGTCCTCTGGTTTTGATTTTGGTGTTGTTTCTATACCTTGTACACCACTTTTATAAATATATGGTGTTTGACAGTAGTCAGGTGCACACAAGTGCACAGACTCCCACTCTGGTAGACTCCTTCTGTCATGCTAACTACACCAAAACTGATACAAATGTATCTTTGATTGACTTTATGGACTTAGGGGTGAATGCAGCATTATGATATCAATCCAATGATGTAGTACTGTCTGTAGGATTACAGCACATGTTTGGCATGATGTGCATATGATAAAGGAACAGTGTGGATGCTGTGGTTAGTAAGTTATAAAGGTCTATTCCATTTAACATTTTTTCTCCATTTTTGGTTATTAGTTTTTTTTTTGTACCCTACATAAACAAGCCTGATGTCTCCTCTATCTGCACCAGATCAACCCATTTGTTTTGTGGTTGTGGGAGCCAGGAAAGTAAGGACAGACAAGAGCCATACTATCCATTCATTCCTTAATGGGTAATCTCCGAGGAGAGCAGCCACTTAATGTGAGAATCATGTGATCGGGAGTGGGCCAGCCTTGCTGGTCCTTCAGGGCAGTGTACCCTCTCCCCAGATAGCACTCTCCTCCACAGTGGTTCTTCCAAGCTCCATTATATCTACCTCTAAGGGTTCACCTCAGCTCACAGTGCAATTGCACATGGCAGTGTGGGCTTGATAGGCCCAAGCTCCACAGCCGATACTTAGTGCTTCCACTGGTGTCACCCATGTGCCCATGTGGAAAGTCAGAGCCATCTCCCTCCCCTTAGGATTGACATTATATTATACCTCTATGCCACAGAGCAGCTGGTTATTAGTTTTCATACTTCATATGATATTTAGATGGACATTCACACTATAGAAGTTGTTTTTCAGTATTTTAGGGTTAGCATTTAGATTAGAAACTTAGAGTGAAGTAAGGAAGAATAATCACATCGGCTTTGAACTGAATAGTTTTGAGACAAAAATCTTGCTGTTTTGTAATACAGCACCTCATAACAGATGCTAGAATGCATCCTTAACCAAATATCAACCAAATGATAACACCTTTTGCTATGTTTTCAAATTTGTAATGCTGGATATGCTTTCAGTGTTCACAGTAAATGATCATAATTGCTTAGTTTCTCATAGAAATCAAATATTTGGAATACAGAAGTAGTGCTAGATTGAGCATCAGTGATGCACTGAAGATTATTTGAATAATCTGGTGTGCTGGTGTGCAGCAATTTACTTTTGTACTCTCACTGAGAACACTGTTTACAAATTCAGTTTTTCCTGATCCTAGAAGCAGCACATTTTGCTTGTTTTTTCCATACTGTCCTCATTTCTCCCTGTAATGTTAACACACCCTTTGACTTGTGTTCTGGTCATGCTCTTTGTTACCTTTCTTTAGTGTGAGATGGGTTCTCTTTTATAGCCTCAGACTGTATCCAGAAGTGGCCTATATTCCAGTTATATGACCTTACATCCCCTTGTTTGGGGCTACAGTCCTCTAATACCCTGAGCTCCAATTCTGTATTGTACTCTGTATGCATTACTTTCCCTCATTATGTTGTTTAACCCATTCTAGGATATGGGATGTAATTCTATTTTGTGTAAAGCTGCACCTTTCCCTTGATTATGGGTCATGAATGTTTGTCTTTTGCTGGGTTGTGTCCTTTGCTCTTATAGTAAAGGGCTTCTTTCCATATTCTTGACTGTCACTCATTTCCATATTCTTGACTGTGGTTTTCTCATACTGAGCTATCCGTATGCTGTTTTACTTTGTTCTGATTTGAACCCCCCCCCCCCCATTATAGCCATCATTCCCTTCCACTAATATGGACTGAGGTTCTTGTGCCCGGTTTAGGCTATGTTCCATCTCCTTGCACATGACTGCAGTCTACTGCCTTGCTGTAAGATGCAGTCCTTACCTTCTGGGCTGCTTTGATTGTTTATATTTTGTCTGACAAAGGATAGCACAGTAATTACTGTCCACTGTTCTTTGCTTGAATCTAACATAACATGCATTTCCCTTACTTTACTCTGGACATTTATACAATGTTCTTTTTTTGTATGAGCACAAACCCATTTCTTGCTACTGGTTGATGGAGCTCATTCGCTTGCTCTAGATAGTGGTCCCTTCCATCACAATGGGATGTTATTGCTTCTGGAGCCCTGAGACCGTAGTCTCTTTCAAAACTTAAATCTGTGGTATTGTCTTCTTTATAGGCATTTGTAGTGTGGTTAAGGAATGAAGTTTCAATTTTGTTAGAGTGCCTGTTACACAGTGAAATTAATTTTCTTTCATATGATAATAACTTAATAGAAGAATTGTTTTTTTTTTTTTTTGTCCTTGTTCCAGTTATTGTATCTAACTGCTGTTTTCTTTCTTTTATTCCCTAGGAATTTTCTACACTTCATTTTGAAAATCTTGTGGATGAGCGGGTTAATATTTTAGCATTCTCCCTTTTTAATCATTCCCATGCCTTTTTTAAAGAGTTTGCTCAGATCCTTAATACATCTTGGCAGGAGAACTGTGATCACATTCCATACAGTGGCCCTGCGGTAAGTGAAAAATGACTAGTGAAATAACGTATAAGTAATTCAGAAAATGTATTGTTTGTTTACTGTAACATTTATCACTGTGTTCCAGAATAGGGAATCCCCTCCTGATGTCTATATCTGTGGACTTTTTCCTAGGTCTGTGTTTCTTTTTTCTGTTATGGCTCCATGTTCTTTTTGAGTTTATGCTTCTATCATGTACTCCATTCTTCATTCTTGACATCTAACTCCTTCCCTGGTATTGACCTATGGCAACTTTCTCCACTTTGGACCTTATGGCACCTCTCCCTGACTGAATTTGTGGTGACATTGTTATTCTGTGCTCCTTGCCAAGCTTTTAACATAAGGTGTATTTGCAACA